>NW_027521132.1:0-122639 GCF_052094955.1 Ictidomys tridecemlineatus | reverse complement strand
GAGAGACCAGAGTTTGGAGACTGCGGTATAGGAAAACTGTTACAGAGCACAGAGGTTGGAAACTGGGGTGCAGAAGGACTGTTGCTGAGAGTAGAGGTTGGAGACTGGGGTCTATAAATATCGTTGCAGAGAGAAGAGTTTGGAGACTGGGGTGCAGAGGACTGTTGCAGAGAGCAGAGGCTGGAAACTAGGGTGTAGAAGGACTGTTGCAGAGAGCAGATGTTGGAGACTGGAGTGCAGATGAACTGTTGCAGAGAGGAGAGGTTGGAGACTGAGGTGCAGAAGGAATGTTACAAAGAGCAGAGTTTGGAGACTGGGGCGCAGAAAGACTGTTACAGAGAGCAGAGGTTGGATACTAGGGTTCAGATGGATCTTACAGAGAGCAGAGTTTGAAGACTGGGGTGCAAATGGACTGTTGCAGAGAGCAGAGGTTGGAGACTGGAGTGCAGTAGGACTGTTACAGAGAGCAGACTTTGGAGACTGAGGTGCAGAAAGATCGTTTCAGAGAGTAGTGCCTGGATACTGAGGTGCAGTAGACTCTTGCAGAGAGCAGAGGTTGTAGACTGAGGTGCAGAAGGAATGTTACAGAGAGTAGAGGTTTTAGATTTGGGTTCAAAAGGCCTGTTACAGAGAACAGAGGTTGGAGTCTGGGGTGCAGAAGGACTGTTACAGAGAGCAGACTTTGGAGACAGGGTTTCAGAAAGATCTTAAAGAGAGCAGAGTTTGGAGACTGAGGTGCAGCAGGATTGTTACAGAGAGCAGAGTTTGGAGACTGGGGTGCAGAAGGATCATTGCAGATCACAGAGTTTTCAGACTGAGGTGCAGAAGGACTGTTGCAGAGAGCAGTTTTTGGAGACACGGGTGCAGAAGGACTGTTACAGAGAACAGAGGTTGGAGACTGGGGTGCAGAAGGCCTGTTACAGAGAGAAGAGTTTAGAGAAAGGGTGCAGAAGGACTGTTACAGAGGGAAGAGTTTGGAGACTGGGTTACAGAAATATCTTACACAGAGCAGAGGTTGGAGACTGAGGTGCAGAAATATTGTTACAGAGAGCAGATGTTGGAGACTGGGGTGAAGAAGGACTGTTGCAGATAACAGATGTGGGAGACTGGGGTGCAGAAGAAATGTCGGAAAGAGCAGAGGTTGGAGACTTAGGTGCAGAAGGAATGTTGCAGAGAGCAGAGTTTGGAGACTGGGGTGCAGAAGTACTGATACAGAGAGCAGAGGTTGGAGACTGTGGTGCAGAAGGACCGCTAGAGAGAGTAGAGTTTTGAGATTGCAGTACAGAAGGACCGTTACAGAGAGCATACGTTGGAGACTAGGGTACAGAAGGACTGTTGCAGAGAGCAGATTTTGGAGACTGTGGTTGATAAGGACTGTTGCAGAGAACAGAGGTTAGAGAATGGGGTGTAGAAAGACTTTTTCAGAGAGCAGAGGTTGAAGACTGAGGTGCAGAAGGATTGTTACAGAGAGAAGAGTTTGGAGACTGAGGTTCAGAAGGACTGTTAGAGAGAGCAGTGTTTGGAGACTGGGGTGCTGAAGTATCGTAGAAGACAGAAGAGGTTTGAGACTGGGGTGCAGAAGGACTGCTACAGAGAGTGGAGTTTGGAGACTGAGGTGCAGAAGTTCGTTGTTGAGAGGACTGTTACCGAGAGCTGAGGTTGGAGACTGGGGTGAAGAAGAACTGTTACGGAGAGCAGAGTTTTTAGCAAGGTTGCTCAATAATCTTACAGAGAACAAAGTTTGTAGACCAAGGTGCAGCAGGACTGTTACAGAGAGCAGAGGTTGGAGACTAGGGTGCAGAAAGATCGTTGCAGAGAACAGAGTTTTCAGACTGAGGTGCAGTTGGACTATTGCAGAGAGCACATGTTGGAGACTCGGTGCAGAAGGACTGTTGCAGAGAGCAGAGGTTGGAGACTGGGGTGCACAAGCATCATTGCAGAGAGTAGCTGTTGGAGACTGGCGTGAAGAATGCCTCTTACAGAGAGCAGTGGTTGGAGACTGGGGTGCAGAAGGCTTATTACAGAGAGCAGAGATTGGAGACTGGGGTGCAGAAGGAGTGTTTCAGTGAGCACAGTTTGCAGATTGGGTTTAAAAGGGTCTTACAGAAAGCAGAGGTTAAAGACTGATGTACAGAAGGACTGTTACAGAGAGCAGAGTTTGGAGACTGGGGTGCAGAAGGATTGTTGCAGAGAGCAGAGTTTTCAGACCGAGGTACAAAAGATCTGTTGCAGAGAGCAGATGTTGTAGACTGGGGGAACATGGACTGTTGCAGCGAGCATAGGTTGGAGACAGGGTGCAGATGGATTGTTGCAGAGAGCAGAGGTTGGAGACTGGGGTCGAGAAGGACAGATACAGAGAGCAGAGTTTGGAGACTGGGGTGAAGAAAGCCTGTAAAATAGAGCAGAGTTTTGAGACTGTGGTGCACGATGACTGTTACAGAGAGCAGAGTTCGGAGATTGGTTTCCAGAAGGATCTTACAGAGAGCAGATATTGGAGACTGAGGTGCAGAAGCAGTGTTACAAAGAGTAGAGTTTGGATACTGAGTTGCAGAAGGATCATTGCAGAGAGCACAGCTTGGAGACTGAGGTGCAGAAGGATTGATACAAAGAGCAGAGGTTGGAGACTGGGGTGCAGAAGGACTGTTGCCGAGAGCAGAGATTTTAGACTGGGGTGTAGAAGGACTGTTGCAGTTAGGAGAGGTAGGAGATTGGGGTCCAGAAATACCTTTATAGAGAGCAGTGTTTGGAGACTGCAGTACAGAAGGACTGTTACAGAGAGTAGATTTTGGAGACTGGGGTGGAAAAGAACTGTTTCAGAGAGTAGATGTTGGAGACTATGGTGCAGAAGGACTGATGCAGAGAACAGAGGTTGGAGACTGGGGTGCAGAAGGACCGTTGAAGAGAGCAGAGGTTGAAGACTAGGGTGCAGAAGAATCTTACAGTGAGCAGAGGTTGGAGTCTGAGATGCAGGAGAGTGTGGTAGAGTGCAGACGATGGAGACTGGGGTGCAGAAGATTGTTGCAGAGAGCAGAGGTTGGAGACTGAGGTGCAGAAGAACTGTTACAGAGAGCAGATTTTGGAGACTCTGGTCCAGGACTGATACAGAAAACAGATGTTGGAGACTGGGGTGCAGAATGATTCTTGCAGACAACAGAGGTTGGAGACTAACTTGCAGAAAGACTGTTGCATAGAGCAGAGGTTGGAGACTTAGGTGCAGAAGAACTGTTACAGAGAGGAGAGGTTGGAGACTGTTTTTCAGAAGGACTGATACAGAAAGCAGAGTTTGGAGACTGGGGTGCAGAAGGACCATTACAGAGAAGAGAGGTTGGAGACTGCCTACAGAAAGACTATTACAGAGAGTAGAGTTTGGAGACTGCGGTGCAGAAAGACTGTTGCAGAGAACACAGGTTGGAGACTGGGGTGCAGAAGGATTGTTACAGAGAGCAGAGTTTGGAGAAGCGGTTTAGAAGGACTGTTACAGAGAGCAGAGTTTGGAGATTGGTTTGCAAAAGGATCTTAGAGAGAGTAGAGTTTGGAGACTGAGATGCAGAATAACTGTTAAAGAGAGTTGAGTTTGATGACTGACCTGCAGAAGGACAATTGCAGAGAGCAGAGTTTGAAGACTGAGGTGCAGAAGGACTGTTAAAGAGAGCAGAGCTTGGAGACTTAGGTGCAGAAGGACTGATACAGAATGCAGAGTTTTGAGACTGGGTTTCAGAAGTCACATTACAAAGAGCAGAGGTTGGCGACTGAGGTGCCGAAAAAACTTTGAAGATAGCAGAGTTTGGTGACTGGGTTGCAGAAGGATCTTATAGAGAGCAGAGTTTGGAGACTGGGATGCAGAAGGACTGTTGTAGAGAGCAGACGTTGGAGACTGGGTGGCAGAAGGACTATTGCAGAGAGCAAGGATAGAGACTGAGGTTCAGAATGACTGGTACAGAGAGCAAAGGTTGGAGACTGGGGTGCAGGACTGATACAGAAAGCAAAGGTTGGAGACTGGGGTGCAGAAGGACCATTGCAGAGAGCAGAGATTGGAGACTGGGGTACAAATGGACTTTTACAGAGAGAAGAAATTGGAGAATGGGGAGCAGAAGGAATGTTGCAAGAACAGATGTTTAAGACAGGGTTGCAGAAGGACAATTGCAGAGAGCAGAGGTTTTTGACTGAGGTGCAGAAGGATTGTAACAGAGAGAAGAGTTTGGAGACTGCGGTGCAGAAGAACTGTTACAGAGAGTAGAGTTTGAAGACTGGGGTAAAGAAGCATATAACAGCGAGCAGATGTTGGAGACGGGGGTGAAGAAGGACTGCTGCAGAGAGCAGAATTTGGAGACTGGGGTGCAGAAGGATTGTTACAGAGAGCAGAGGTTGGATACTGGGGTGCAGAAGAACTTGTGCATAGAGCAGAAGTTGGAGATTTGGGTGCAGAAGGAACTGTTGCAGAGAGCAGAGTTTGGAGACTGAGGTGCAGAAGGACTGTTATAGAGAGCAGAGGATTGAGACAGGTGTGCAGAAGAAATGATTCAAAAAGCAGAGGTTAAAGACTGGGGTACAGGAGGACCATTAGAGAGAGCATAGGTTGGAGTCTTTAGTACAGAAGGACTCTTACAAAGAGCAGAGGTAGAAGAGTGGGGTGCAGAAGGACTGTTGATGAGAGTAGATGATGGAGACTGAGGTCCAGAAAAGCTGTAGTAGAGAGCAGACGTTGTAGACTAAGGTGAAGAAGGACAGTTACACAGAGCAGAGGTTGGAGACTGAAGTGCAGAAGGACTGATGCCTAAAGCAGAGTTTGGAGATTCGGGTGCAGAAGTATCCTTAAAGAGAGCAGGGTTTCGAGAATGCAGTACAGAAGAACTCATACAGAGAGCAGAGTTTGGAGACTGGGGTGGAGAATTACTGTTGCAGATAGCAGATGTTGGAGACTGGGGTGCAAAAAGACGGTTGTAGAGAGCAGAGGTTTGAGACTGGGGTGCAGAATACCATTGCAAAGAGTAGAAGTTGGAGACTGGGATTCTGAAGGAGTCTTACAGAGAGCAGAGTTTGAATACTGGGTTTCCAAAGGGTCTTACAGAGAGCAGAGTTTAGAGACTGAGGTACAGAAGGACAGTTACTAAGAGCAGAGGTTGGAGACTGGGTGCAGAAGAATTATTGCAGAGAGCAGAGATTTCAGACTGAGGTACACAAGAACTGTTGCAGAGAGCAGATATTTTAGACTGGGTTACACAAGGACTGTTACAGCGAGCACAGCTATGAGACTGGGGTGCAGAAAGATCGTTGTAGAGAACAGAGGTTGGAGACTGGGGTGTAGATGGCTGACACAGAGAGCAGAGTTTGGAGACTGGGATGCAGAAGCACTGTTAACGAGAGCAGAGTTTGGAGACTGGGGTGATGAAGGACTGTTACAGAGAGAAGAGTTTGGAGACTGGGTTGCAGAAGGATCTCACAGAGAGCAGAGGTGGGAGACTGAAGTGCAGAAGCACTATTACAGAGAGTGGAGGTTGGAGACTTAGGTGCAGAATGACAGTTGCAGAGAGCAGAGGTTGGAGATGAGGTGCAGAAAGATTGTTACAGAGAGCAGAGTTTGGAGACTGGGGTACAGAAGAACTGTTGCAAAGAGCAGAGGTTGTAGACTGGGATGTAGAAGGAGTGTTGCAGAGAGTAGACGTTGGAGATTAGGGTCCATAAGGACTGTAGCAGAGAGCAGACTTGAAGACTAAGGTGCAGAAGTACAGTTACACAGAGAAGAGGTTGGAGATTGGGGTGCAGAAGAACTGATACTGAAAGCAGAGGTTCGAGACTCAGGTGCAGAAGTACCCTTAGAGAGAGCAGAGGTTGGAGAATGCAGTACAGAAGAACTGTTACAGAGAGCAGAGATTGGAGACTGGGGTAGAGAATGACTGTTGAAGAGAGCAGTTGTTGGAGACTGGGGTGCAAAAGGACTGCTGCAGAGAGCAGAAGATGGAGAGTGGGGTGAAGAAGGACTGTTGCAGAGACCAGAGGTTGCAGAATGAGTTGCAGAAGGACTGATGTAGGGAACAGATGTTGGATCTTGGGGTGCAGAAGGATCATTTACTCGAGTAGAGTATGGAGACTAGGGTGAAGAAGGACTTTTGCAGAGAGCATATGTTGGAGACTTGGGTGCAGAAGGACTGTTGCATAGAGCAGTAATTGGAGACTGAGGTACAGAAGGACTGTAACAGAGAGCAGAAGTTGGAGACTGGGGTGCAGATGGATTATTTCAGAGAGAAGAGTTTTCAGACTGAGGTATAGAAGAACTGTTGCAGGAAGCAGATGTTGGAGACTTGGGTTCACAAGGACTGTTGCAGCTAGCAGAGTTTTGATACTGGGGTGAAGAAGGATCGTTGCAGAGAGCAAAGGTTGGAGACTGAGGTGCAGAAGGATCTTTGCAGAGTGCAGAGGTGCGAGACTGGGGTGCAGAAAGATCGATACAGAAAGCAGAGTTTGGAGACTGGGGTGCAGAAGGACATTTACAGAGAGCACAGGTTGGAGACTTGGGTGCAGAAGGAATGTTGCGAAGAGCAGAGGTTGGAGATTCTTTTGCTGAATGACTTTTGCAGAAAGCAGAGGTTGGAGACTGTGGTGCAGAAGGACTGTTGCAGAAAATAGAGGTTAAAGAATGGGTTGCAGAAGTACTGTTACAGAGAGGAGACTTTGGAGACTGGGTTTCAGAAGGATCTTACAGAGAAAAGAGTTTGGAGACTGAGGTGCAGAAGGACTGTTACAGAGAGCGGAGGTTCGAGACTGAGGTGCAGAAGGATCGTTATAGAGAGCAGAGGTTAGAGACTGTGGTGCAGAAGGACTGTTGCAGAGAACAGAGGTTAAAGAATGGGTTTCAGAAGGACTGCTACAGAGAGGAGACTTTGGAGACTGGGTTTCAGAAGGATCTTACAGAGAAAAGATTTTGGAGACTGAGGTGCAGAAAAACTGTTACAGAGAGCGGATTTTCGAGACTGAGGTGCAGAAGGATCGTTACAGAGAGCAGAGGTTGGAGACTGAGGTGCAGACGGACTTTTACAGAGAGCAATGTTTTGATACTGGGGTTTAGAAGGAATGTTGCTGAGAGCAGAGGTTGGAGACTGAGGTTCAGAAGGACTGTTGCTGAGAGTAGAGGTTGGAGATTTGCATGCAGAAGGACTGTTGCAGAGAGCAGAGGTTTTAGACTGCAATGTAGAAGGACTGTTGCATAGACTAGAGTTTGAAAATTGGGGTCCAGAAGGAGTGTAGCAGAGAGCAGAGGTTGGAGACTAAGGTGCAGAAGAACTGTTGCAGAGAGCAGAGGTTGCAGACTGAGTTGCAGAAGGACGGTTACAGAGGGCAGAGTTTGGAGACTGTGGTTCAAAACGACTGATACAGAAAGCAGAGGTTGGATACTGAGGTGCATAAGGACCCTTACAGAGAACAGAGGTTGGAGACTGTGGTACAGAAGGACTGTTACAGAGAACAGAGGTTGGAGTCTGCGTTGCAGAAGAACCGATGTAGAGAACAGAGTTTGGAGACTGGAGTGCAGAAGGACCGTTGAGGCGATCCGAGTATGGAGACTTGGGTGTAGAAGGACTGTTGAAGAGAGCAGTGATTGGAGACTGAGTTACAAAAGGACTGTTACAGAGAGCAGAGTTTTGAGACTGGGGTGCAGATGGATTATTGAAGAGAGCAGAATTTTCAGACTGAGGTACAGAAGAACTGTTGCAGGAAGCAGATGTTGGAGACTGGAGTTCACAAGGACTGTTGCAGCTAGCAGAAGTTTGAGACTGGGGTGCAGAAGGATAGTTGCAGAGAGTAAAAGTTGGAGACTGAGGTGCAGAAGGATTGTTACAGAGAGCAGAGGTTGGAGTCTGCGTTGCAGAAGAACCGATGTAGAGAACAGAGTTTGGAGACTGGAGTGCAGAAGGACCGTTGAGGCGATCAGTGTATGGAGACTTTGGGTGTAGAAGGACTGTTGAAGATAAGCAGTGATTGGAGACTGAGTTACAAAAGGACTGTTACAGAGAGCAGAGTTTTGAGACTGGGGTGCAGATGGATTATCGAAGAGAGCAGAATTTTCAGACTGAGGTACAGAAGAACTGTTGCAGGAAGCAGATGTTGGAGACTGGAGTTCACAAGGACTGTTGCAGCTAGCAGAAGTTTGAGACTGGGGTGCAGAAGGATAGTTGCAGAGAGTAAAGGTTGGAGACTGAGGTACAGAAGGATTGTTACAGAGAGCAGAGGTTGGAGACTGGGTTGCAGAAGGACTTTTGCAAAGAGCAGAGGTTTTAGACTGGGATGTAGAAGGACTGTTGTAGAGAGTAGAGGTTGAAGATTGGGATCCCAAATTACTGTAGCAGAGAGCAGAAGTTAGAGACGAAAGTGCTAAAGGACAGTTAAACAGAGCACAGGTTGGAGACTGGGGTGCAGACAGACTGACACAGAAAGCAGAGGTTAGAGACTCGGGTGCAGAAGTACCATTATAGAGAGCAGAGGTTGTAGAATGCAGTACAGAAGGACTGTTACAGAGAGCAAAGTTTGGAGACTGGGGTGGAGAATGACTGTTGCATAGAGCAGATTTTGGAGACTGGGGTACAAAAGCACTGTTACAGAGAGCAGAGGATGGAGACTGGGGTGCAGAAGGACTGTTGCATAGAGCAGAGGTTGCAGACTGAGTTGCAGAAAGACGGTTACAGAGGGCAGAGTTTGGTGACTGTGGTTCAAAACGAGTGATACAGAAAGAAGAATTTGGATACTGGGGTGCATAAGGACCCTTACAGAGAACAGAAAATGGAGACTGTGGTACAGAAAGATTGTTACAGAGAGCCGAGGTTGGAGACTGGTGTGCAGAAGAACTGATGTAGAGAACAGAGTTTGGAGACTGGGGTGCAGAAGAATCATTGGGGTGATCAGATTATGGAGACTGGGGTGTAGAAGGACTGTTGCAGAGAGCAGAGGTTTGAGACAGTGGTGCAGAAGGATCATTTTAGAGAGCAGAGGTTGGAGACTGGGGTGCAGAAGGATTGTTATAGAGAACAGACGTCGGAGACTGGGGTGTAGAAGGACTGTTGCAGAGAGCAGAGGTTTGAGACAGTGGTGTAGAAGGACTGTTGCAGAGAGCAGAGGTTTGAGACAGTGGTGCAGAAGGATCGTTTTAGAGAACAGACGTCGGAGACTGGGGTGCAGAAGGCCTGTTACGGAGAGCAGAGTTTGGAGCAGTGGTGCAGGAGTACTTTTAAAGAGAGTAGAGTTTGGAGAATGAGGTGCAGAAGGACCGTTGCAGAGAGCAGAGGTTGGATACTGAGGTGCAGAAGGATTGTTACAGAGAGCAGAGTTTGGAGACTGGGTGGCAGAGGGACTGCTGCAGAGAGCAGAGGCTGGACATGGGGTGTAGAAGGACCATTACAGAGAGCAGATTTTGGAGTCTGCACTACAGGAGGACTGTGATAGACAGCAGAGGTTGGAGACTGGTGTGGAGAAGGACTGTTTCAGAATGCAGACCTTGGTGATTGGGGTGCAGAGGAACTGTTGCAGATTGCAGAGGTTGGAGACTGGAGTGCAGAAGAACTGTCGCAGATAGCAGAGGTTGGAGACAGAGGTGCAGAAGGAATGTTGCAAAAACCAAAGGTTGGAAACTGTGGTGAAGAAAGAATGATACAGAAAGGAGAGGTTGGGGACTGTGGTGCAGAAAGACCGTTACAGAGAGCAGAGGTTGGGGACTGCGGTACAGAAGGACTGTTACAGAGAACAGAGGTTGGAGACTGAAGAGCAGAAAGTCTGTTGCAGATAGCAGAGGTTGGAGACTGGGAGCAGAAGGACTCTTATAGAGAGCAGAGGTTGGAGACTGGGGAGCAGAAGGAATGTTACAGAGAGCAGATTTGAAATCTGGGGTGCAGTAAAATCTAACAGAGAGCAGAGGTTGGAGGCTGCGGTGCAGAAGCACTGTTACAGAGAGCCGAAATTGGAGACTGAGGTGCAGAAGTACTGTTACAGAAAGCAGTGTTTGGAGTCTAGGGTGCACAAGGATTGTTGCAGAGAGCAGAGTTTTCATACTAAGATTCAGAAGGACTGTTGCAGCGCGCAGATGTTGGAGACTGGGGTGCCGAAGGACTTTTGCAGAGAACAGAGTTTGAAGAATGGGGTGCAAAAGGATCGTTGCAGACAGCAGAGGTTTGAGTCTGGGGTGCAGAAGTATTGTTATAGAGAGCAGAGGTTGGAGACTGGGGTGCACAAGGACTGTTACAGATAGAAGAGTTTGGAGACTGGGGTGTAGAAGGACTGTTACAGAAAGCAGAGGTTTGAGACTTGGGGCAGAAGGACCTTTACAGAAAGCAGATTTTGGAGACTGCACTCCAGGAGGACTCTTAAAGAGAGCAGAGGTTGGAGACTGGTGTGAAGAAGGCGTATTTCCGAGTGCAGACTTTGGAGACTGGGGTGCAGAAGAACTGTTGCAGAGAGCAGAGTTTAGAGACAAGGGTGCAGAAGAACTGTCGCAGAGAACAGAAGTTGGAGACTGAGGTGCAAAAAAATGTTGCAGAGAGCAGAGGTTGGAACCTGTGGTGCAGAAGGAATGATACAAAAAGGAGATGTTGGAGACTGTGGTGCAGAAAAACCGTTACAGAGAGCAGAGGTTGGGGACTGTGGTACAGAAGAATTGTTAAAGAGAGCAGAGGTTGGAGACTGGGGAGCAGAAGGATTGTTACAGAGAGCAGAGGTTGGAGACTGGGAAGCAGAAGGACTGATACAGAGAGCAGAGGTTGGAGACTGGGGAGCAGAAAGAATGTTACAGAGAGCAGATTTGGAAACTGGGGTGCAAAAGGATCTTACAGAGAGCAGAGGTTGGAGGCTGGGTTGCAGAAGGACTGTTACAGAATGGAGATTTTGGAGACTGGGGTGCACAAAGATGGTTGCAGAGAGCAGAGTTTTTAGACTGAGTTTCAGAAGGACTTTTGCAGAGAGCAGAGGTTGGAGAATGGGGTGCAAAAGAATCATTTCAGAGAGTAAAGGTTTGAGACTGGGGTGCAAAAGTATTGTTACAGAGAGCAGAGGTTGGAGACTGGGGTGCAGAAGGACCCTTACACAGAGCAGACATAAGGACTGTTACAGAGAGCAGAGGTTGGAGACTGCAGTAAAGAAGGAGTGTTAAAGATAGCAGATTTTAGAGACTGCGGAGCAGAAGGACAGTTACAGAGAGAAGAGATTGGAGACTGGGGAGCAGAAGGAATATTACACTGAGCAGAGTTGTGAAACTGGGGTGCAGAAGGATCTTACAGAGAGCAGAGGTTGGAGACTGAGGTGCAGAAAGACTGTTACAGAAAGTAGAGTTTAAAGACTGGAGTGCACAAGGATCTTTGCAGAGAGCAGAGTTGTCAGACTGAGGTGCAGAAGAACTGTTGCAGGGAGCAGATTTTGGAGACTGGGGTGCAGAACGACTTTTGCAGAGAGCAGAGTTTTGAGACTGGGGTAAAAAAAGATTGTTGTAGAGAGCAGAGTTTGGAGACTGGGGCGCAGAGAGATTGCTACAGAGAGCAGAGTTTGGATACTGTGGTGAAGAAGGACTATTGCAGAGATCAGAGTTTAGTAACTGAGGTGAAGAAGGATTGTTACAGAGAACAGAAGTTGGAGCCTGGGGTGCAGTAGGACTGTTGCAGAGAGCAGAATTTGGAGACTGGGCTTTAGAAGAACTTTTGCAGAGAACAAGGTTGGAGACTGGGGTGCAGAAGGTTGTTATGGAGAGCAGAATTTGGAGACAGGGTTGCAGAAGTATCTTACAGAGAGCAGAGATTCGAGACTGAGGTGCAACAGGACTATTACAGAGAGCAGATTTTGGAGACTGGGGTGCAGAAGGATCGTTGCAGAGAACAGAGTTTTCAGACTGAGGTGCAGAAGGACTGTTGCAGAGAGCAGAGGTTGGAGATATGGGTGCAAAAGGACTGTTGCATAGAGCACATGTTGGATACTGGTGTGCAGAAGGATCATTGCAGAGAGCAGAGGTTGGAGACTGGGGTGCAGTAAAACTGTTGCAGAGAGCAGAAGTTGGAGACTGGTGTGCAAAAGGATCGATGCAGACAACAGAAGTTAGAGACTGGGGTGCAGAAGCACTGTTACAGAGAGTAGAGTTTCGAAACTGAGGTGCAGATGGATCGTTGCAGAGAGCTGAGTTTGGAGACTGAGGTGCAAAAGGATTGTTACAGAGAGCATAGATTGGAGACTGGGGTGCAGAAGGATCCTTGTAGAGAACAGAGTTTTCAGACTGAGGTGCATAAGGACTTTTGCAGAGAGCACATGTTGCAGAGAGCAGAATTTGGACACTGGGCTTTAGAAGAACTGTTGTATGACTGTTGCATAGAGCAGATGTTGGAGACTGGGGTGCAGAAGGATCGTTGTAGAGAGCAAAATTTTGAGACTGGTGTGCAGAAGGATTTTTATAGAGAACAGAGTTGGGAGACTGGGGTGCAGAAGGCCTGTTACAGAGAGCAGAGTATGGAGAAGGTGTTCAGAAGTACTTTTACATGGAGTAGTTTTTGGAGACTGAGGTGCAGAAGGACCATTGCAGAGAACAGAGGTTGGAGACTGGGATGCAGAGGTAATGTTGTAGAGAGAAGAGGCTGGACACTGGGGTGTATATGCACTGTTGCGGAGAGCACAAGTTCAGATTGGGGTGCAGAAGGACTGTTGCAGAGAGCAGATGTTGGAGAGTGGGATGCAGAAGGACTGTTGCGGAGAGCAGAGTTTGTAGACTGAGGTGCAGAAAGACTGTTACAGAGAGCAGAGGTTGGAAATTGTGGTGCAGATGGACTGATACAGTAAGCAGAGTATGGAGACTGGGGTGCAGAAGGACTGTTGCAGAGAGCAGAATTTGTAGACTGAGATGCAGAAGCACTGTTACAGAGAGCAGAGGTTGGAGAATGGGGTGCAAATGGACTGTTACAGGGAGAAGAGGTTGAAGACTGCGGTGCAGATGGACTCTTACAGAAAGCAGTGTTTGGAGATAGGGTTGCAGAAAGATCTTACAGAGAGCAGAGGTTGGAGACTGAGGTACAGCAGGAGTGTTACAGAGAGCAGAGGTTGGACACAGGGGTGCAGAAGGATCGTTGCAGAGAACAGAGTTTTCAGTCTGAGGTGCAGAATGACTGTTGCAGAGAGCAGAGTTTGAAGACTGAGGTTCAGAAGGACTGTTAGAGAGAACAGAGGTTGGAGACTGGGGTGCAGAAGGACCCTTACAGAGAGGAGATTTTGGATACTGCACTACTGGAGGACTGTTACAGAGAGCAGAGTTTGGAGACTGTTTTGGAGAAGGACTGTTGCCGAGTGCAGAGGATGGAAACTGCGGTGAGGAAGGATCGTTGTAGAGAGCAGAGTATTGAGACTGGTTTGCAGAAGGACTGTTATAGAGAACAGAGTTTGGAGAAGCGGTGCTGAAGGACTGTTACAGAGAGTAGAGTTTGGACACTGAGTTGCAGAAGAATCTTACAAAGAGCAAATGTTGGAGACTGAGGTGCAGAAGGACTTTACAGAGAGTATAGGTTAGAGACTGAGGTGCAGAAGGACTGTTGCAGGCAGCAGAGGTTTGAGACTTGGGTGCAGAAGGACTTTTGCAGACAGCAGAGTTTGGAGACTGAGGTGCAGAAGGACTGTTATAGAGAGCAGCGGTTGGAGACTGGGGTGCAGATGGACTGATTCAGAAAGCAGAGGTTACAGACTGGGGTGCAGAAGGATCGTTACAGAGAGCAGATTTTGGAGACTGCACTACAGGAGGACTGTTACAGAGAGCAGAAGTTGGAGACTGAGGTGGAGAAGGACTGTTTCAGATTGCAGAAGTTGGAGACTGGGGTGCAGAAAGACTGATACAAAAAATAGAAGGTGATTACTGGGGTGCAGAAGGACTGTTACAGAGAGCAGAGGTTGGAGGTTGCAGTACAGAAGGACTGTTTCAGAGTGCAGAGTTTGGAGA
Source organism: Ictidomys tridecemlineatus (assembly GCF_052094955.1). Taxonomy (NCBI): domain Eukaryota; kingdom Metazoa; phylum Chordata; class Mammalia; order Rodentia; family Sciuridae; genus Ictidomys; species Ictidomys tridecemlineatus. The sequence continues at coordinate 108,706 of NW_027521132.1, read as the reverse complement.
CTGGGGTGCACAAGGATCGTTGCAGAGAGCAGAGTTTTCAGACTGAGATGCAGAAGGACTGTTGCAGAGAGCAGATGTTGGAGACTCGGGTGCAGAAGGCCTTTTTCAGAGAGCAGATGTTGGAGACTGAAGTGCAAAAGAATTGTGGCAGAAAGAAGAGGTTGGAGACTGAGGTGCTGAAGGACTCTTGTAGACAACAGAGGTTGGAGAATGGGGTGCAGAAGTACCTTTGCAAATAGAAGTGTTTGGATACTGCAGTACAGAACGACAGTTACAGAGAGCAGAGGTTGGAGACTGCGGTACAGAAGGACTGTTACAGAGAGCAGGGCTTGGAGACTGGGGAGCAGAAGGACTGTTACAGAGAGCAGAGTTTTGAGACAGGGTTGCAGAAACATCTTACAAAGAGCAGTGTTTGGAGACTGAGGTGCAACTGGACTGTTACAGAGAGCATAGTTTGGAAACTAGGGTGCAAAATGATCGTTGAAGAGGGCAGAGTTTGGAGACTGGGTTGCAGAAGGATCTTACAGAGATCAGAGTTGGAAGACTGAGGTGCAGAAGGAATGTTACAGAGAGTAGATGTTGCAGACTGAGGTGCAGAAGGACCATTGCAGGCAACAGAGGTTGTAGAAAGGGGTGTAGAGAACTGTTGCAGGGAGCAAGTGTTGGAGACTTGGGGGCAGAAGGACTTTTGCAGAGAGAAGAGTTTGGAGACTGAGGAGCAGAAGGACTGTCACAGAGAGTAGAGGTTGGAGACTCGGGTGTAGAAGGACTGATACAGAAAGCAGAGGTTGGAGTCTGGTGTGTAAAAGAACCGTTACAGAAAGCAAAGTTTGGAGACTGCAATACAGGAGGACTGTTACAGAGAGCAGATGTTGGAGACTGTGGTGTAGAAGAACTGTTGCAGAGAGCATAGGTTGGAGACTGGGCTGTAAAAGAACTGTCGCATAGAGCAGAAGTTAAAGACTGAGGTGCAGTAAGAATGTTACAGAGATTAGAGGTTGGAGACCTGGGGGCAGAATTAAGGTTACAGAAAGAAGAGTTTGGAGACTGCAGTACAGAAGGACTGGTACAGACAGCAGAGTTTAAAGACTAGGGTAAAGAAGGACTGTTACAGAGAGCAGATGTTGGAGACTTTGGTTCAGTAGGACTGTTGGAGAGAGAAGACGTTAGAGAATGGGGTGCAGAATTAAGGTTGTAGAGAGCAGAGGTTGGAGACAGAGGTTCAGAAGGATCGTTGCAGAGAGAAGAGGTTGGAGACTGGGTTGTAGAAGGACTGTTACAGAGAGCAGAGGATCGAGATTGCGGTGCAGAAGAACTGTTACAGAAAGCAAAGTTTGGAGACTGGGGTGCAGAAAGCCTGTTACAGAGAGCATCAGTTGGAGTCTGAGGTGCAGAAGGACTGTTAAAGAGAGCAGAGGTTGGAGACTGAGGTGCAGAAGGATTGGTACAGAGAGGAGAGGTTGGAGACAGAGGTGTAGAAAAACTGTTACAGAGACCAGAGGTGGGAAAGTGGGGTGCAGAAAGATCATTGCAGAGAGCAGAGGTTGCAAACTGAGGTTCTGAAAGATCGTTGCAGAAAGCAGAGGTTGGAGACTGAGGTGCAGAAGAATCGTTAGAGAGCAGAGGTTAAAGACTAGGGTCAGAAAGACAGTTACAGAGAGCACAGTTTGGAGAGTGGTGTGCAGAAGAAATGTTACAGTTAGCAGAGATTGGAGACTGTGGTACAGAAGTACTGTTACAAAGAGCAGAGGCTGGAGACTGGGGTTCAGAAGGAATGTCACAGAGAGCAGAGTTTGGAAACTGGGGTGCAGAAAAATCTTACAGAAAGCAGAGGCTGGAGACTGTGGTCAGAAAGACTGTTGCAGAGAACAGACGTTGGAGACTGTGGTGAAGAAAAATCATTGCAGAGCGCAGAGGTTGGAGACTGGGGTATAGAAGGACTGTTGCAGAAAGCAGAAGTTGGAGACTGAGGTGCAGAAGGACTTTTACAGAGAGCACTGGTTGGATACTGGGGTGCAGCATAACTGATACACAAAGCAGCATTTGGAAACTGGGGTGCAGAATGACCGTTACCGAGAGCAGAGGTTGGAGACTGCTGCACAGAAGGACTATTACAGATAGCAGAGTTTGAAGCCTGGGGTGCAGAAGGACTGTTGCAGAGAACAGAGGTTGGAGACTGAGGTGCAGAAGGATCCTTGTATAGAGAAGTGGTTGGAGACTGGGGTGCAGAAGTCCTGTTATAGACCAGAGTTTGGAGACTGGGTTGCAGAAGACCTGTTACAGAGAGCATAGGTTGGAGAATGGGGTGCAGAAGGACCATTACAGAGAGCAAAGTTTTGAGACTGAGGTGCAAAAGAACTTTTACAGAGAGCAGAGGTTGGATACTGCGGTGCAGAAGGACTGTTACAGAGAGCAGAGGTTGGAGACTGGGATTAAGAACGACTATTACAGAGAGCAGAGGTTTCAGACTGAGGCTCAAAAGGACTGTTACAGAGAGCAGATGTTGGAGTCTCAGGTGCAGAAAGAAAGCAGAGGTTGGCAATTGGGGTTCAGAAGGACCGTTACAGAGAGAAGAGTTTGGAGACTGCGGTACAGAAGGACTGTAACAGAGATAGGAGTTTGGAAACTGGGGTTCAGAAAGACCATTGCAGAGAGCATATGTTGGAGCCTGTGGAGAAGGATCGTTGCAGTGAGCAGATATTGGAGATTGGGGTGCAGAAGGAGCATTACACAGAGCAAAGTTTGGAGACTGAGGTGCAGAAGGATTTGACAGAGAGCAGACGTTGGATACTGAGGTGCAGAAGGACTGTTACAGAGAGCAGATTTTGGAGACTGGGATGCAGAAGGATCTTACAGAGAGCAGAAATTGGAGACTGGAGTGCAGAAGTACTGTTGCAGAGAGCACATGTTGGAGACTGAGGTGCAGAAGGATCGTTGCAGAGAGAAGAGGTGGGAGACAGGGGTGCAGAAGGCCTGTTACAGAGATCAGAGTTAGGAGACTGGGGTGCAGAAGGCCTGTTACAGATAGCACAGTTTGAAGACTGGGGTGCAGAAGGATCGTTGCAGAGAGCAGAGGATTCAGAATGAGGCACATAAGGACTTTTACAGAGAGCAGAGTTGGAAGTCTGAGGTGTAGAAAGACTGTTACAGAAACCAGAGGTTGGCAATTGTTGAGCAGAAGGACCATTACAAAGAGAAGAGGTTGGAGACTGCGATTCAAAAGGACTGTTACAGAGAGCAGAGTTTGGAGAACGGTTAGAAGAAGGATCCTTGCAGAGAGCAGATGTTTGAGACTGGGTTGCAGAAGTTGCGTTACAGATAGCAGAGGTTGGAGACTGAGGTACAGAAGGACTTTTACAGAGAACAGGGGTTGGGGACTAAGGTGCATAAGGATTCTTACAGAGAGAAGAGGATGTAGACTAGGGTGCAAAGGAGTGTTACAGAGACCAGAGTTTGAAGATTGTGGTGCAGAAGAACTGCACAGAGAGCAGAAGTTGGAGACTGGGGTGTAGAAATATTTTTACAGAGAGCAGAGTTTGGAGACTCGGGTGCAGAAGGACTGTTACAGAGAGCAGATGTTCGAGACTGGGGTGCAGAAGAACTGTTACAGAGAGCACAGTTTGGAGACCGGGGTGAAGAAGGCCTGTTACAGAGAGCAGATTTTGGTGACTGATGTGCAGAAGGACTGTTATAGAGAGCAGAAGTTGGAGACTGAGGTACAGAAGGACTGTTATAGAGAGCAGAAGTTGGAGACTGAGGTGAAGTAGGATGTTACAGAGAGCATATGTTAGAGACTGGGGTACAGAAGGATCGTTGCAGAGAGCAGATGTTGGAAACTGAGGTGCAGAACGAATATTGCAGAGAGCAGAGTTTGGAGAATGAGGTGCAGAAGGATCTTTACAGAGAGCAGAGTTTGGAGACTGGGGTCAGAGGGACAGTTACGGAGACCACAGGTCGGAGACTGGGGTGCAGAAGGATCGCTGAGGAGAGCAGAGTTTGGAAACTGAGGTGCAGAAGGATCTTTGCAGAGAGCAGAGGTTAGAGACTCAGGGGCAGAAAAATCGTTACAGAGAGCAGAGGTTGTAGACTGGGGTGCAGAATGACAGTTACAGATAGCACAGTTTGGAGATCTGAGTGTAGAAGAAATGTTGCAGAGAGCAGAGGTTGGAGACATGGGTGCAGAAGGACTGTTGCAGAGAGTAGACGTTGGAGATATAGGGGCAGAAGGACTGACACAGAGAGCAGAGGTTGGAGACTGGGGTGCAGAAGGACTGATAAACAAAGCATAGGTTGGAGACTGGACTGCAGAAGAACCATTACAGAGAGTAGAGTTTGGAGACTGCAGTACAGAAGGACTGTTACAGAGAGCACAGGTTGGATACCGGGGTCCAGAACGACTGTTGCAGAGAACAGAGTTTGGAGACTGCGGTGCAGAAGAATCTTACAGAGAGTAGAGGTTGGAGACTGGGTTGCAGTAGGACTGTTGCACAGAGCAGAGGTTGGATACTAAGGTGCAGAAGGACTGTTGCTGAGAGTAGAGGTTGGAGATTGGCGTGCAGAAGGACTGTTGCGAAGAGTAGAGTTTGGAAATTGGGGTCTAGAAGGAGTGTAGCAGAGAGCAGAGGTGGGAGACTGGGGTTCAGTAGGACTGTTACAGAGAGCACAGATTAGAGACTGGGGTGCATAAGGAATATTGCAGAAAGCAGATGTTCGATCCTGGGATGCAGAAGGACTGTTTCAGAGAGCAGAGTTTGAAGACTGAGATGCAGAAGGACTGTTACACAGGAAGACGTTGAAGACTGGCGTGAAGAATTATGATACAGAAAGCTGATGTGCTAGACTGGGGTGCAGAAGGACCATTACAGAGAGCAGAGATTGGATACTGGCGTGCAGAAGGACTGTTTCAGAGAGCAGAGTTTGTAGACTGGGGTGTAGAAAGACTGATACAGAAAGCAGAGGTTGGAGACTGGGTGCAGATGGACTGTTACAGAGAGAAGAGTTTGGAGACTGGGTGGAAGAAGGATCTTACATAGAGCAGAATTTGAAGACTGAGGTGCAGAAGAAATGTTTCTGAGAGCAATGGTTGGAGACTGGGGTGCAGAAGGATTTTTGCATAGAGCAGAGGTTGGATACTGACATTCTGAAGTACTCTATCAGAAAACAGAGGTTGGAAAATGGGGTGCAGAAGGACCGTTGCAGAGAGCAGATGTTTTAGACTGAGGTGCAGAAGGATTGTTACAGAGAGCAAAGGTTGGAGACTCGGGTGAAGAAGGACTATTACGGAGATCGGAGTTTGGAGACTTTGGTGCAGAAGGATCTTTCATAGAGCTGAGGTTGGGACTGCGGTGCAGACGAACTCTTGCACAGAGCAGAGGTTTGAGACTGGGGTGCAGAAGGACTGTTAAAAAGAGCAGAGTTAGGAGAAAGGTTTGCAAAAGAATGTTACAGAGAGCAGAGGTTGGAGACTGAGGTGGAACAGGATTGTTACAGAGAGCAGAGTTTGGAGACTGGGGTGCAGAAGGATCTTTGTAGAGAGCAGAGGTTTGAGACTGGGGTGCAAAATGACTTACAGAGAACAGAGGTTGGAGACTGCGGTACAGAAGGCTTGTTACAGAGAGCAGAGTTTTGTGAAGGGATACAGAACGACTGTTACAGAGGGCAGAGTTTGGAGACTGGGTTGCAGAAGGATCTTACAGAGAGCAGAGGTTGGAGACTGAGGTGCAGAAGGACCATTGCAGAGAGATAAGGTGGAGAAAGACTTGCAGAAGGATTGGTACAGAGAGCAGAGTTTGGAGACTGGGGTGCAGAAGGACTGTTGCAGATAGCAGTGTTTGGAGAATGGGGTGAAGAAGGACTGTTGCAGGCAGCACGTGTTGGAGACTTGGGTGCAGAAGGACTGATGGAGGTTGGTGAATAGGGTGCAGAAGGACCATTGCAGAGAGAAGATTTTGGAGACTGCAATACAGGAGTGTTACAGAGAGCAGAGTTTGGAGAATGGTTTATAGAAGAACTGTTTCAGAGTGCAGATGTTGGAGACTGGGGTTCAGAAGTACTGTCCAGAGAGAGGAGTTTGGAAACTGGGGTGCAGAAAGAATGTTACAGAGAGCAAAGTTTGGAGACTAGGGTGCAGTATTACTGATACAGAAAGCAGAGGTCGAGACTGGGGTGCAGAAGGACCGTTACAGAGAGAAGAAGTTGGAGACTGTGTTACAGAAAGACTGTTGCAGAGAGCAGAGGTTAGAGAATAGGGTGCAGAAAGACTGTTACAGAGAGCAGAGGTTAGAGAATGGGGTGCACAAGTAAGGTTGCAGAGTTCAGAGGTTGGAGACAGAGGTGCAGAAGGACTGTTACAGAGAGCAGAGGTTGGAAACCGTGGTTCAGAAGGACTTACACATAAAGCAGAGGTTTGAGACTGGGGTGCAGAAGGACCGTTACAGAGAGCAGATGTTGAAAAGGGGTGCATAAGGATCGTTGCAAAGGGCAGAGGTTGGAGACAGGGTTGTAGAAGGACGGTTGCAGAGAGCAGAGGTTGGAGACGGAGGTGCAGAAAAATAGTTACAAAGAATAGAGGTTGGAGACTGGGGTGCAGAAGGATCGTAGAAGAGAGCAGAAGTTGGATACTGAGTTGCAGAAGAATCATTGATGACAGCAGAGTTGGAGACTGGGCTGCTGAAGAAACTTTACAGAGAGAAGAGGTGGGAGACTGCGATGCAGAAGGACTGTTAGGGAGAGCACAGGTTGGAGACTGGGATGCAGAAGAAATGTTGCACAAAGCAGAGGTTGGATACTGGGGTGCAGAAAGACTGTTGCAGAGAGCAGAGGTTGGAGACTGAGATGCAGAACTGTTACACAGAGCAGACGTTGGAGACTGGGGTGAAGAATTATGATACAGAAAGCAGAGGTGTGAGACTGGGGTGCAGAAGGACCGTTACAGATAGAAGAGGTTGCAGACTGGCGTGCAGGACTGTTTAAAAGAGCAGAGTTTGGAGACTGGGGTGCATACGGCCTGCTACAGAGAGCAGAGGTTGGAGACTGGGTTGCAGAAGGACTTTTATAGAGAGCAGAGTTTTGAGGCTGGGTTTCAGAAGGATCTTACAGAGAGCAGTGTTTGGTGACTGTGGTGCAGGATGAATGTTACAGAGAGTTGTGATTAGAGACTCGGGTGCAGAAGGATCGTGCAGAGAGCAGAGGTTTCAGACTGAGGTGCAGAAGGACTGTAACAGAGAGCAGAGGTTGGAGACTGAGGTGTAGAAGGACTGTTAAAGAGAGCAAAGTTTGGTGACTGAGGTGCAGAAGGAGTGTTACAGAAAGCAGAGGTTGGAAATTGGGGTATAGAGGGACCGTTACAGAGAGCAGAGGTTTGAGACTGCGGTGTAGAAAGAGTGTAATAGAGAGCAGAGGTTGAAGAATATGGTTAAGAAGGACTGTTACGGAGAGCAGAGGTTGGAAACTGGGGTGAAGAAAGATTATTACAGAGAGCAGAGGTTGTAGACTGGGGTGCAGAAGGTCTGTTGCAGAGAGCAGATGTTGGTAACTAGGGTGCAGAAGGACTGTTGTAGAGAGCAGAGGTTGGAGACTGGGGTGCACAAGGCCTGTTACAGAGAGCAGAGTGTGGAGAAGGGTTCTAGAATGACTGTTACAGATCACAGAGTTTGGAGACTGGGCTGAAGAAGGATCCAACAGAGAGCAGATGTTGGGGACCCAGGTGCAGAAGGACTGTTACAGAGAATAGAGGTTGGAGACTGAGGTGCAAAAGGATCATAGCCGAGAACAGCGTTTTAAGACTGAGGTGCAGATGGACTGTTGCAGAGACCACAGGTTGGAGATTGGGGTGCAGAAGGAGTGTTGCAGAGAGCAGAGGTTAGAGACTGGGGTGTAGAAGCCTTCTTATAGAGAACAGACTGGGTGCAAAAGGCCTGTTACAGTGAGGAGAGTTGGGAGAAGGTGTGCTGAAGGACTGTTAGAGAGGGCAGAGTTGGGAGACTGGGTTGCAGAAGGATCTTACAGAGAGCAGATGTTGGAGACTGAGGTGTAGAATGACCGTTGCAGAGAGCAGAGGTTGCAGAGTGAGGTGCAGAAGGACTGTTACAGAGAGCAGAGTTTGAAAACTGTGGTGCAGAAGGAGTGATACAGAAAGCAGAGTTTGGAGACTGGGGTGTAGAAGGACTGTTGCAGAGAGCAAAGTTTGGAGACTGGGTTGGAGAAGGACTGTTGCAAACAGCAGATGTTGGTGACTGGGGTACAGAAGGAATGTGACAGAGAGCGGAATTTAGAGACTGGGGTGCATATAGACTATTGCAGAGAGCAGAGCTTGCAGACTGAGGTGCAGAAGGACTGTTGCAGAGAAGAGAAGTTGGAGACTGTGGTGCAAAAGGACCGTTGCTGAGAGCAGAGGTTAAAGACTAATGTCCAGAAGGATTGTTACAGAGAGTATAGGTCTGAGACTGGAGTGCAGAAGGACTGTTACAGAGAGTAGAGTTTGGAGACTTGGGTGCAGAAGGATCTTTCAGAGAGCTTAGGTTGGGGACTGGGGTACAGAAGGACTGGTTCGGAGAGCAGAGTTTGGATACTGGGGTGAAAAAGGCCTGTTACAGAGAGCAGAGGTTGCAGAGTGAGGTGCAGTAGGAATGTTACAGCGAGCAGACTTTAAAAACTGTGGTGCAGAAGGAGTGATACAGAAAGCAGAGGTTGGAGACTGGGGTGTAGAAGGACTTTTACAGAGAGCAGAGTTTGGAGACTGGGTTGTAGAAGTTTCTTTCAGAGAGCAGAGTTTGGAGACTGAGGTGCAGAAAGACTTTTACAGAGAGCAGAGGTTGAAGAGTGGGGTACAGAAGGACTGTTGCATAGAGCAGAGATTGGAGACTGAGGTACAGAAGGACTGTTACAGAGAATAGAGGTCGAAGACTGAGGTGCAGATGGACTATTGCAGAGAGCAGAGTTTTCAGACTGAGGTACAGAAGAACTGTTGCAGAGAGCAGATGTTGGAGACTGGGGTTCACAAGGAGTGTTGCAGAGAGCAGAGGTTTGAGACTGGGGTGCCAAAGGATCTTTGGAGAGAGCAGAGGCTGGAAACTGAGGTGCAGAAGGATCGTTGCAAAGAGCAGAGGTTCGAGACTGGGGTGCAGAAGGATCATTACAGAGAGCAGAGTTTGGAGACTGGGTTGCCAAAGGACTGTTGCAGAAAGTAGAGGTTGGAGACTGAGGTGCAGAAGGACTGATAGAGAAAGCAGATGTTGGAGACTGGGGTGCAGATGGACCGTTACAGAGAGCAGAGGTTAAAGACTGGGGTGCAGAAGGACTGTTACACAAAGCAGACGTTAGAGACTGGGTTTCAGAAGGATCTTACAGAGAAAAGACTTTGGAGATTGGGGTGCAGAAGGACTTTTACAGAGAGCAGAGGTTCGAGACTGAGGTGCAGAAGGATCGTTACAAAGAGCAGAGGTTTGAGACTGGGGTGCAGTCGGACTTTTACAGAGAGCACAGGTTTGATACTGGAGAGCAGAGGAAATGTTGCAAAGAGCAGATGTTGTAGACTGGGGTGGAGAAGGACTGCTGCTGAAAGCAGAGGTTGGAGACTGAGGTGCAGAAGGACTGTTACAGAGAGCAGAGGTTTGAGACTCGGGTGCAGAAAAAATCGTTGCAGACAGCAGAGTTTTCAGGCTGAGGTACAGAAGATCTGTTGAAGGGAGCAGATGTTGTAGACTGGGTTGCACACGGACTGTTGCAGGGAGTAGATGTTGGAGTCTGGGGTGCAGAATGATCGTTGTAGAGAGCAGACGTTTGAGACCGGGGTGCAGATGGACTGATACAGAGAGCAGAGGTTGGAGACTGGAGTGCAGAAGGATCTTACAGAGAGCAGAGAATGGAGACTTAGGTGCAGAAGCACTGTTACAGAGAGTAGAGGTTGGAGACTGAGGTCCAGAAAGACCTTTGCAGAGAGCAGAGTTTTGAGACTGGTGTGCAGATGGATTATTGCAGAGAGTAGAGTTTTCAGACTGAGGTACAGAAGAACTGTTGCAGGGAGCAGATGTTGGAGACTGGAGTTCACAAGGACTGTTGCAGCTAGCAAAATTTTTAGACTGGGGTGCAGAAGGATCGTTGCAGAGAGCAAAGGATGGAGACTGAGGTGCAGAAGAATGGTTACAGAGAGCAGAGTTTGGAGACTGGGTTGCAGAAGGACTGTTGCAGAGAGCAGAGGTTTTAGACTGGGATGTACAAGGACTGTTGCAGAGAGTAGAGGTTGGAGATTGGGGTCCATAAAGACTGTAGCAGAGAGCAGAGTTTGGAGACTAAGGTGCTGAAGGACAGTTACCCAGAGCAGAGTTTGGAGACTGGGATGCAGAAGGACTTACACAGAAAGCCTAGGTTGGAGACTTGGGTGCAGAAGTACCCTTAGAGAGAGCAGAGGATGGAGAATGCGGTACAAAAGGACTGTTACAGAGACCAAAGCTTGGAGACTGGGGTGGAGAATGACTGTTGCAGAGAGAAAATTTTGGAGACTGGGGTGAAAAATGACTGTTGCTGAGAGCAGAAGATTGAGACTAGGGTGCAAAAGGACTGTTGCAGAGAACAGAGGTTGTAGACTGAGTTGCAGAAGGACGGTTACAGAGGGCAGAGTTTGGACACTGTTGTTCAAAACTACTGATACAGAAAGTAGAGGTTGGATACTGGGGTGCATAAGGACCCTTAGCGAGAACAGAGGTTGGAGACTGTGGTACAGAAGGACTGTTACAGAGAGCAGAGGTTGGAGTCTGGGTGCATCAGAACTGAGGTAGAGGACAGAGTTAGGCGACTGGGGTTCAGAAGGATCGTTGGGGCGATCAGAGTTTGGAGACTGGGGTGAAGAAGGACTTATTCAGAGAGCACAGCTTGAGACTGGGGTGCAGAAGGAATGTTGCAAAGAGCAGAAGTTGGAGATTTGTTTGAGAAGGAATGTTGCAGAAAACAGAGGTTGGAGACTGAGTTGCACAAGGACTGTTGCAGAGAGCAGAGGTTAAAGACTGGGGTGCAACAGGACTGTTACAGAAAGGAAACTTTCGAGACTGGGTTTCAGAAGTATCTTACAGAGAAAAGAGTTTGTAGACTGAGGTGCAGAAGGACTGTTACAGAGAGCAGAGGTTTGAGCCTTTTTGTGCAGAAGTATCCTTACACAAAGCAGAGGTTTGAGACTGCGGTGCAGAAGGACTGTTGCTTAAAGCAGAGGTTGGAGACTGAGGTGCTGTAGGACTGTTACAGAGAGCAGAGTTCGGAGACTGGGGTGCAGAAGGATTATTGCAGAGAGCAGAGTTTTCAGACTGAGGTATAGAAGAAATGTTGCCGAGAGCAGATGTTGTAGACTAGGTTGCACAAGGACTGTTGCAGCGAACAGAGTTTGGAGACTGGGGTGCAGAAGGATGGTTGCAGAGAGCAGACATTGGAGACTGGCGTGCAGATGGACTGATAAAGAGAGCAGAGGTTAGAGACTGGGATCCAGAAGGCCTGTTATAGAGAGCAGAGTTTGGAGACTGGGGGGATTAAGGACTATTACAGAGAGAAGAGTTTGGAGACTGGGTTGCAGAAGGATCCTACAGAGAGCAGAGTTTGGAGACTGAGGTGTAGAAGCACTGTTACAAAGAGTAGAGTTTGGAGACTTAGGTGCAGAAGGACCCTTGCAGAGAGCAGAGGTTGAAGACTGAGGTGAAGAAGGACTGTTATAGAAAGCAGAGTTTGGAGACTGGGGTGGAGAAGGACTGATACAAAAAGCAGATATTGGAGTCTGAGGTACAGAAAGACCGTTACAGAGAGCAGAGATTGGATTCTGCAGTACAGGAGGATTGTTACAGAGAGCAGAGGTTGCAGACTGGGGTTCAGAAGGACTGTAAAAGAGAGCAGATGTTGGTAACTAGGGTGCCGAAGGACTGTTGCAGAGAGCAGAGGTTGGAGACTGGGGTGCAGAAGGACTGGTACAGAGAGCAGAGGTTTGAGACAGTGGTGCAGAAGGATCAAACAGTGAGCAGATTTTGGAGACTGAGGTTCAGAAAGATTGTTGTAGAAATCAGAGTTTGGAGACTCGGGTGCAGTAGGATCATTGCAGAGAGCAGAGTTTAAATACTAGAGTGCAGAAGAATCGTTGCAGAAAGCAGAGTTTGGGGACTGGCGTGCAAAAGGCCTGCTACAGAGTGCAGATTTGTAGACAGCCTGTTACAGAGAGGAGAGGTTGGAGACTGGGGTGAAGAAGGACTGTTACAGAGAGCGGACTTTTAACTGGGTTGCTGAAGGATCTTACAGAGAGCAGAGGTTGGAGACTAAGGTGCAGGTGGACTGTTAAAGAGAGCAGTGGTTGGAGACTGAGGTCAGAAGGATCGTGTACAGCAAAGGTTTCAGACTGAGTGAAGAAGTACTGTTACAGAGACCCGAGGTTGGAGATTGAGGTGTAGAAGGACTGTTACGGAGAGCAGAGTTTGGAGACGGAGGTGCCAGAAGGACTGTTACAGAAAGCAGAGGTTGGAAATTGGTGTGCAGAAGGACAGTTACAGAGAGCAGAGTTTGAAGACTACGGTATAGAAGGACTCTTACAGAGAGCAGATGTGAAAGACTTGGGTGCAGAAGGACTGTTATAGTAAGCACAGGTTGGAGACTGAGGTGCAGAAGGATAGACACAGAGAGCAGAGGTTGGATACTGGGGTTCAGAAAGACTGATACAGAAAGCAGAGTTTGGAGACTGGGGTACAGAAGGACCGTTACAGAAAGCAGAGTTTGTTGACTGCGGTACAGAAGGATTGTTACAGAGAGCAGATAGTGGAGACGGGGCAGCAGAAGGACTGTTGCAGAGGACAGAGTGCGGATACAGGGTGCCACAGGACCCTTGCAGAAAGCAGAGGTTGGCGACTGGGGTGGAGAAGGAATGTTAGAGAGCAGAGTTTGGAAACTGGAGTGCAGAAACATCTTACAGAGAACAGAGGTTGGAGACTGTGGTGCAGAAGGACTATTGGAGAGAGCAGATGTTGGAGACTGAGGTCCAGAAAGATCGTTGCAGAGAGCAGAGTTTGCAGACTGAGGTGAAGAAGGATTGTAACAGACACCTGAGGTAGGAGACTGGGGTGCAGGAGGTTCGTTGCACACAGCAGAGTTTTCAAGACTGTAATGCAGAAGGACTGTTACAGAGACCAGATGTTGGAGACTGGGTGTAGAAGGACTGTTGCAGAGAGCAGAGTTTGGAGACTGAGGTTCAGAAGGACTTTTACAGGAAGCAGAGGTTAGAAATTGGGGTGCAGATGTATCGTTAAAGAGAGCAGAATTTGGAGACTGCGGTTTAGGACTGTTACCGAAAGCAGAGGTTGGAGACTGGGATGCAGAAGGACTCCTACAGAGAGCACAAGTTGGAGACTGAGGTGCAGAAGCATGGACACAGAGAACAGAGGTTGGATACTGGGGTTCAGAAAGGCTGATACCTAAAGCAGAGTTTGGAGACTGGGGTGTAGAAGAACCGAAACTGAGAGCAGAGGTTGGACACTGCGGTAGAGAAGGACTGTTACAGAGAGCAGACCTCGGAGACTGGGGAGCAGAAAGACTGTTGCAGCGAGAAGATGTTGGAGAATGAGTGCAGAAGGACTGTTACAGATAGCAGAGTTTGGAGACTGGGGTGCAAAAGGAATGTTACAGAGAGCAGAGTTTGGAGACTGGGGTGCAGAAGGACTGTTACAGAGAGCAGTGATTGGAGGACTCAGGGACAGAAGGACTGTTACAGAGAGCAGAGGTTGGAGACTGGGGTGCAGATGGATTTATTGCAGAGAGCAGAGTTTTCAGACTGAGGTACAGAAGTACTGTTGCAGAAATCAGATTTTGGAGACAGGGGTTCACAAAGACTGTTGCAGCTAGCAGAGTTTTAGACTGGGGTGCAGAAGGACCGTTGCAGACAGCAGAGGTTCGAGACTGAGGTACAGAAGGATCGTTGCAGAGAGCAGAGGTTCGAGACTTGGGTGCAGAAGGACTTTTTCAGAGAGCACAGATTGAGACTGGGGTGCAGAAAAAATGTTGCAAAGAGCAGAAGTTGGAGATTTGTTTGAGAAGGACTGTTGCAGAAAACAGAGGTTGGAGACTGAGGTGCAGCAGGACTGTTACAGAGAGGAAACTTTGGAGACTGGGTTTCAGAAGTATCTTACAGAGAAAAGAGTTTGGAGACTGAGGTGCAGAAGGACTGTTACAGAGAGCGGAGGTTTGAGCCTTTTGTGCAGAAGTATCCTTACACAAAGCAGAGTTTTGAGACTGTGGTGCAGAAGGACTGTTACAGAAAACAGAGATTGGAAATTGGTGTGCAGAAGGACGGTTACAGATAGCAGAGTTTGGAGACTGTGGTATAGAAGGACTGTTACAGAGAGCAGAGGTTGAAGACTGGGGTGCAGAAGGACTGTTACAGAAATCAAAGGTTGGAGACTGAGTTGGAGAAGGATAGTTACAAAGAGCAGAGGTTGGAGACTGGGTTCAGAAAGACTGATTCAAAAAAGCACAGGTTGGAGACTGGGATGTAGAAGGACGGTTACAGAGAGCAGAGGTTGGAAACTTCGGTACATAATTCTGTTACAGAGAACAGATCTCAGAGACAGGGGAGCAATGGACTGTTGCAGATTACAGAGGTTGGAGACTGGGGTGAAGAAGAAATGTTACGGAGAGCAGAGTTTGGAAACTGGAGTGCAGAAGGATCTTACAGAGATTAGAGGCTGGAGACTGTGGTGCACAAGGACTGTTGCAGAGAGCAGACTTTGGAGACTTTGGTCCAGAAGGTTCGTTGCAGAGAGCAGAGTTTGGAGACTGGGGTGCAGAAGGGCTTTTACAAAGAGCAGAGATTGGAGACTTGGGTGCAGAAGGACCGTTACATAGAGCAGATTTTAGATAGTGCACTACAGGAGGACAGTTACAGAGAGCAGAGGTTGGAGACTGGGTTGGAGAAGGACTGTTGCAGGGAGTCGAGGAAGGAGACTGTGGTGCAGAAGAATCGATGTGGAGAGCCGAGTATTCAGACTGGTGTGCAGAAGAACTTTTACAGAGAACAGAGTTTGGAGAAGGGGTGCAGAAGGACTGTTGCACGGAGCAGAGGTTTAAGACTTTGGTGCAGAAGGACTGTTGCAGACAGCAGAGTTTGGAGACTGAGGTGCAGAAGGACTGTTACAGAGAGCAGAGGTTGGAGACTGGGGTGCAGATGGACTGATACAGAAAGCAGAGGTTAGAGACTGGGGTGCAGAAGGACCGTTACAGAGAGCAGATTTTGGAGACTACACTACAGGAGGACTGTTACAGAGAGCAGAGGTTGGAGACTGGCGTTGAGAAGGACTGTTTCAGAATGCAGAGTTTGGAGAATGGGGTGCACAAGGATCGTTTCAGAGAGCAGAGTTTTTAGACTGAGGTGCAGAACGACTGTTACAGAGAGCAGAGGTTGAAGACTGGGGTGCAGAAGGACTAATACAGAAAGTAGAAGTTGGAGACTGGGGTGCAGAAGGATCCTTACAGAGAGCAGAGGTTGGAGATAGCAGTACAGAAGGAATGTTACAGAGAGCAGAGGTTGGAGACTGGCATGGAGAAGGACTGTTTCAGAGAGTAGATGTTGGATACTGTGGTGCAGAAGAACTGTTGCAGCGAGCAGAATTTGGAGACTAAGGTGCAGAAGGATTGTTTCAGGGAGCAGATTTTGGAGACGAATGTTCTGAAGGACTCTTGCAGACAACAGAGGTTGGAGAATGGGGTGCAGAAGGACCGTTTCAGAGAGCAGAGCTTGGATACTGCAGAACAGAAGGACTTTTGAGAGGTGAGATGAAGTACAGAAGGACTGTTGAGAGGTAAGATGAAGAAGGACTGTTACAGAAAGCAGAGTTTGTAGACTTGGGTGCAGAAGAATCGTTGCACAGAGGAGAGTTTTCAGACTGAGGTTAAGAAGGACTGTTTCAGAGAGCAGATGTTGGAGACTGGGGTGCAGAAAGACTTTTGCAGAGACCTGAGGTTGGAGACTGGGTTGTAAAAGTATCGTTGCAGAGAACAGAGGTTGGAGACTGGGGTGCAAAACAATTGTTGCAGAGAGGAGAAGTTGGAGAATGGGGTACAGAAGGACGATTGCAGAGAGCAGAGTTTGGGTACTGAGGTGCAGAAAAATTATTACAGAGAACAGAAGTTGGAGACTGGGGTGCAGAAAGACTGTTAAAGAGATCAGAGGTTGGAGACTGTGGTGTAGAAAGACTGTTGCTGAGAGCACAGGTTGGAGACAGGGGTGTAGAAGGTCTGTTGCAGAAAGCAGAGGTTGGAGACTTATGTGCAGCAGGACTGTTACTGAGAGCAGATGTTGGAGACTGGCGTAAGGAAGGACTGATACACAGAGCATATGTTGGAGACTGGGGTGCAGAAGGACTGTTGCAGAGAGCAGAATTTGTATACTGGGGTGCAGAAAGACTTTTGCAGAGCGCAGAAGTTGGAGATTGAGGTGCAGAAGGACTGATACAGAAATCAGAGGTTGGAGACTGGGGTGCAAAGGAGTGTTACAGAGAGCAGAGGTTGGAGACTGCGGTACAGAAGGTCTGTTACACAGAGCAGAGTTTGAAGACTGTGGTGCAGAAGTTCTGTTAAGGAGAGCAGAGCTTGGAGACTGTTTTGCAGAAGGACTGTTACAGAGTGCAGAGTTTAAAGACTGTGCTGCAGAAGGATCATAACGAGAGAGCAGAGTTGAGAGACTGAGGTGCAGAAGGACTTTTACAGAGAGCAGAGGTAGGAGACTGGGGTGCAGAAGGTTCGTTGCAGAGAGCAGAGTTTACAGACTGAGGTGCAGAAGAACTGTTGCAGAGAGCAGATGTTGGAGAAGGTCTGTTGCAGAGAGAAGATGTTTGTAACTAGGGTGCAGAAGGACTGTTGTAGAGAGCAGAGGTTGGAGACTGGGGTGCAGAAGGACTGTTGTAGAGAGCAGAGGTTGGAGATTGAGGTGCGGAAGTCCTGTTACAGAGAGCAGAGTTTAGATATAGGGGTGCAGAAGGATCTTACAGAGAGCAGAGGTTGAAGACTGAGGTGCTGAAGTACTGTTGCAGAGATCAGAGGTTGGAGACTGGGGTGCAGTAGGATCATTGCAGAGAGCAGAGGTTGGAGACTGGGTTGCAGAAGGCCTACTACAGAGAGCAGTGTTTGGAGACTGGCGTGAAGAAGGCTTGTTACGAAGAGGAGAGTTTGGAGACTGGGTTGTTGAAGGATCTTCCAGAGAGCAGAGGTTGGAGACTGAGGTGCATGTGGACTGTTACAGAGAGCAGTGGTCGGAGACTGCGGTGCAGAAGGATCGTGCAGAGAGCAGAAGTGTCAGACTGAGGTGCAGAAGGACTGTTACAGAGAGTAGAGGTTGGAGACTGAGGTGTAGAAGGACTGCTACGGAGAGCAGAGTTTGGAGACTAAGGTGCAGAAGCACTGTTATAGAAAGCAGAGTTTTGAAATTGGGGTTCAGAAGGACAGTTACAGAGACCAGAGTTTGGAGACTTCGATATAGAAAAACTATTACTGAGAGCAGAGCTTGGAGACTCGGGTTCAGAATGAATGTTACAGAGTGCACAAGTTGGAGTCTGAGGTGCAGAAGGATAGATAAAAAAGAGCAGAGTTTTTTGACTTGGCTTCAGAAGGACTGATACAGAAAGTAGAGTTTGGACACTGGGGTGAAGAAGGACAAGTTATGGAGAGCAGAGGTTGGAGACTGTGGTACTGAAAAACGGTTACAGAGAGCAGATGTTAAAGACTGGTTAGCAGAATGACTATTGCAGAGGACAGAGGTTGGAGACTAGGGTGCCACAGGACACTTGCAAAAAGCAGAGGTTAAAGACTGGGGTGGAAAGGTATGTTACAGAGACCTGAGTTTGGAAACTGGTGTGCAGAAGGATCTTACAGAGAGCAGACGTTGGAGACTGTGGTGCAGATGTACTGTTGCAGAGAGCAGAGATGGAGACTGGGGTACTGAAGGACTGTTGCGTAGAGCAGAGGTTGGAGACTGGAGTGCATAAGGACTGTTGCAGAGAGAAGAGGTTGGAGACTTAGGTGCAAAAGGACTATTAGAGAGAGCAGAAGTTGGAAACTGGGTGGAGAAGGACTGATACAGAAAGCAGAGATTGGAGTCTGGGGTGCAGAAAGACAGTTACAAAGAGAAAATGTTTGAGACTGCAGTACAGAAGGACAGTTGCAGAGAGCAGAGTTTGGAGACTGGGGTGAAGAAGGACTGTTACAGAGAGCAGAGATTGGAAACTGAGGTGCAGAAGGACTCTTAGAAAGAGCAGAAGTTGGAGACTGGCATGAAGAAGGACTGACACAGAAAGCAGAAATTGGAGTCTGGGGTGCATAAAGACCTTTACAAAGAGCAGAGTTTGGAGACTGGAGTGCAGAAGGACTTTTCCAGAGAGCAGAGGTTGGAGACTTTGGTCCAGAAGGATCGTTGCAGAGAGCAGTGTTTGGAGACTGGGGTGCAGAAGGACTGTTGCAGAGAGCAGAGGTTTGAGACTGGGGTGCAAAAGGACTGTTGCAGAGAGAATAGTCTGGAGACTGGAGTGCAGAGGGACTGTTCCAGAGAGCAGAGGTTGGAGACTGGGTTTCAGACGGCCTGTTACAGAGAGCAGAGTTTGGACATGGGGTGTAGAAAGACTGTTGCCGAGAGCACAGTTTTGAGATTTTGGTGCAGAAGCACTGTTGAAGAGAGTAAAGGTTCGAGACTGCCTTTTAGTAGGACTGTTACAGAGGCAGAGTTTGTAGACTTAGGTGCAGAAGGACTGTTGCGGAGAGCAGAGTTTGTAGACTGAGGTGCAGAAGGACTGTTACAGAGAGCAGAGTTTGGAGATTGGGGTGCAGATGGACTGATACAGAAAGCAGAGTTTGGAGACTCTGGTGCAAAAGGACTGTTGCAGAGAGCAGCGGTTGAAGAATGGGGTGCAAAAGGCCTGATACACAGAGCAGAGGTTGGAGACTGGGGTGCAGAAGGACTGTTACAGACAGAAGAGTTTGGAGACAGGGTTGCAGAAGGATCTTACAAAAAGCAGAGTTTGGAGACTGTGGTGCAGCATGACTGTTACAGAGAGCCGAGGTTGGAGACTGGGGTGCAGAATATCATTGCAGTGAACAGAGTTTTCAGACTGAGGTGCAGAAGGACTTTTGCAGAGAGCAGATATTGGAGACTGGGGTTCAGAAAGACTGTTGCAGAGAGCAGAGAATTGAGACTGGGTTTCAGAAGGATCGTTGTAGCAAGCAGAGGTTTGAGACTGGCGTGCAAAAAGACTGTTACAAGAACAGAGGTATGACAAGGAACACAGAATAACTGTTACAGAGAGCAGAGTTTACAGACTGGGTTGCAGGAGGATTTTACAGAGAGCAGATGTTGGAGACTGAGGTGGAGAAGGACTGTTACAGAGAGTAGAGTTTAGAGACTGAGGTGTAAAAGGACCTTTGAGGAGAGCAGAGTTTTGAAACTGAGGTGCAGAAGGATTGTTAAAAAGAGCAGAGGTTGGAGACTGGGGTGCAGACGACTGTTGCAGATCGCAGAGTTTGGAGACTGGGGTGTAGAATGACTGTTGCAGAAAACAGAGGTTTGAGACTTGGGTGCAGAAGGACTGTTGCAGAGAGCAGATGTTGGAGACTGAGTTCCAGAAGAATTGTTACAGAGAGATGAGTTTGGAGACTGGGGAGCAGAAGGACTGATACAGAAAGCAGAGGTTGAAGACTGGGGAGCAGAAGGGCTGTTACAGAGAGCAGATGTTGGAGACTGCACTACAGGAGGACTGTTACAGTGAGCAGAGGGTGGAGACCAGGGTACAGAAGGACTGTTTCAGAGATCAGAAGTTGGAGAATGGGATGCAGAAGGACTGTTTCAGAGAGTAGATGTTAAAGACTGGGGTGAAGAAGAACTGTTGCAGAGAGCAGAGCTTGGAGACTGAGGTCCAGAAGGAATGTTACAGAGAGCAGAGTTTTGAAACTGTGGTGCAGAAGGAATGATACAGAAAGGAGATTTTGGATACTGGGGTGCAGAAGGACCGTTACAGAGATCAGAGGTTGGGGACTGCGGTACAGAAGGACTGTTACACAGAGCAGAGTTTGGAGACTGGGGAGCAGAAGGACTGTTACAGAGAGCAGAGGTTGTAGACTGGGGAGCAGAACGTCTGTTAGAGAGAGCAGAGGTTGGATTCTGGGGAGCAGAAGGAATGTTACAGAGAGCAGATTTGGAAAATGGGGTGTGAAAGGATCTTACAGAGAGCTGAGGTTGGAGGCTGGGGTGCAGAATCACTGTTACAGAGAGCAGATTTTAGAGACTGAGGTGCAGAAGGACTGTTATAGAAAAAAGAGATGGGAGACTGGGGTGCACAAGGATCGTTGCAGAGAGCAGAGATATTAGACTGATGTTCAGGAGGACTGTTGCAGAGAGCAGATGTTGGAGACTAGGGTGCAGAAAGACTTTTGCAGAGAGCAGAGGTTGGAGACTGGTGTGCAAAAAAATCATTTCAGAGAGCAGAGGTTGGAGACTGGGGTGCAGAATGGTTGTTACAGAGAGCAGAGGTTTGATACTGGGGTGCAGAAAAACCCTTACAGAAAGCACAGGTTGCAGACTGCAGGACAGAATGACTGTCACAGTGAGCAGAGTTTGGACACTGCGGAGCAGAAGGACTGTTACAGAGAGCAGAGGTTGGAGACTTGGGAGCAGGAATATTACAGAGAGCAGAGTTTGGAAACTGGAGTGCAAAAGGATCTTAGAGAGAGCAGAGTTTGGAGACTGAGGTGCAGAAAGACTGTTACAGAAAGCAGAGTTTGGAGACTGGGATGCACAAAAATCGTGGCAGAGAGCAGAGTTTTCAGACTGAGGTGTAGAAGGACTGTTGCATGGCGCAGATGTTGGAGACTGGGGTGTAGAAGACTTTTGCAGAGAGCAGATTTTAGATACTGGTGTGCAAAAGGATTGTTGTAGAGATCAGAGTTTGGAGACTGGGGTGCACAAAAATCGTTGCAGAAAGCAGAATTATCAGACTGAAGTGCAGAAGGCCTGTTGCAGGTAGCAGATGTTGGAGACTGGGGTGCAGAAGGACCCTTACAGAGAGCAGAGGTTGAATACTGCGGATCAGAAAGACTGTTACAGAGAGCAAACTTTGGAGACTGGGGAGCAGAAGGAATTTTACAGAGAGCAGAGTTTGGAAACTGGTGTGAAGAAGGGTCTTACAGAGAGCAGAAGTTGGAGACTGAGGTGCAGAAAGACTGTTACAGAAAGCAGAATTTGGAGACGAGGGTGCACAAAAATCTTTGCAGAGAGCAGAGTTGTCAGACTGAGGTGCAGAAGGACTGTTGCAGGGAGCAGATGTTGGAGACTGGGGTGCAGAAAGACTTTTGCAGAGAGCAGAGTTTGGAGACTGGGGTGCAGAAGGATTGTTACAGAGAACAGAATTTGGAGCATGGGGTGCAGAAGGACTGTTGCAGAGAGCAGAGTTTAGAGACTGGGGTTTACTAGGACTGTTGCAGAGAGAAGATTTTGGAGAATGGGGTGCAGACGGACTGTTACAGAGAGCAAAGTTTGGAGACAGGGTTGCAGAAGGATTTTACACAGAGCAGAGGTTCGAGACTGAGGTGATATGAGACTATTACAGAGAGCAGAGTTTGGAGACTGGGGTGCAGAAGGATCATTGCAGATAACAGAGTTTTCAGAAGGAGGTGAAGAAGGACTTTTGCAGAGATCAGAGGTTGGAGACAGGGGTGCAGAAGGACTGTTGCATTGAGCAGATGTTGGATACTGGGGTGCAGAAGGGTCGTTGCAGAGAACAGAGATTGGAGACTGGGGTGCAGAATGACTGTTGCAGAGAGCAGACGTCGGAGACTGGTGTGCAGAAGGATCTTTGCAGAAAGCAGAGGTTTGAGACCGGAGTGCAGAAGAACTGTTACAGAGAGTAGAGGTTCGAGACTGAGGTGGAGAAGGATCAATGCCGATAGCTGAGTTTGGAGACTGAGGTGCAAAAGGACTGTTGCAGTGAGCAGAGGTAGGATACTGAGGTGCAAAAGGACTGTCTCTGAGAGCAGACGTTGGAGATTCTGGTCTGCAAGGATCATTGCAGAGAGCAGATGTTGGAGACATGTGTGCAGAAGGATCCTTAGAGACAGCAGAGGTTGGAGACTGTCCTGAGAAAGGACTTTTACAGAGAGCAAAGTTTGGAGATAGGCGTGCAGTAGGACTTATACAGAGAACAATGTTTGGAGACTGAGGTGCAGAAAAACTGTTGCAGAAAGCAGTTTGGAGACTGGGGTGCAGAAGGAGTGTTGCAGAGAGTAGAGTTTAGAGACTGAGGTGCAGAAGGACCCTTACAGAGAGCAGAAGTTGGAGACTGTTGTACAGAAGGACTGTTACAGAGAGCAGAGGTCGGAGACAGGTGTGCAGAATTATCTTACAGAAAGCATACTTTGGAGACTGGGGTGCAGAAGGACTGTTGCGGAGAGCAGAGGTTGGAGACTGGGGTGCAGAACGATCGTTGACGAGAGAAGAGATTGGAGAATGGGCTCAAACGGCCTGCTACAGACAGAAAAGGTTAAAGACTGGGGTGCAGAAGGCCTCTTACCGAGAGCATTGCTTGGAGACTGTGGTGCAGAAGGACAGTTACAGAGAGTACAGTTTAAGAACTGGGTTGCATAAGGATCTTACATAGAGCAGAGGTTGGAGACTGAGGTAGAGAAGGACTGTTATAGAGAGCAGAGGTTGGAGACTGGGGTGTAGAAGAACTGTTGTAGAGAGTAGAGTTTGGAGACTGGCGTGCAGAAGGAATGTGGCCGAGAGAAGAAGTTGGAGACTGGGGTGGAGAAGGATTGTTGCAGATAGTAGATTTTGGAGACTGAGGTGCAGAATAACTATTACAGAGAGCAGAGGATGCAGACTGGGGTGCAGAAGGACTGATACAGAAAGCAGAGGTTGGTGCCTAGGGTGCAGAAAGAGTGTTGAAGAGAGCAGATGTTGGAGACTGGGGTGCAGAAGGACTGTGGCAGAGAGCAGAGATTGGATACTGGGGTGCAGAAGGCCTGTTTCAGAGAGCACAATTTGGAGACTGGGGTGCAGAAGGACTCTTACAGTGAGCAGAGTTTGCAGACTGGGTTTCAGAAGGGTCTTACAGAATGCAGACTTTGGGGGCTGAGGTACAGAAGGACTGTTACAGAGAGCAGAGTTTGGACGCTGGGGCTAAGAAGGATTCTTGCAGAGGGCAATGTTTTCAGACTGAGGTACAGTAGAACTGTTGCATAGAGACATATTGGAGACTGGGTGCACAAGGACTGTTGCAGCAAGCAGAGTTTGGAGACAGGGTGCAGAAGGATCATTGCAGACAGCAGTGTTTGGAGACTGGGGTGTAGAAAAACTGTTGCGGAGAGCAGATGTTGGAGATTGGCGTGGGGAGTGACTGTTGCTCAGAGCAGAATTTAAACACTGAGTTGCAGAAGGACTTTTACAGAGAGCAGTGGTTAGAGACTTGAGTGCAGAAGTACTGATGCCGAAAGCAGAGATTGGAGACTGGGGTGCAGAAGAACTTTTGTAGAGAGCAGATGTAGGAGACTTGGGTGCAGAAGAACTTTTGCAGAGAGTAGAGGTTAAAGACTTGGGTACAGAAGGACTCTTATGGAGACTAAAGGTTGGAGATTGGGGTGCAGAAGAACTGTTTCAGTAAGCAGAGGTTGAAGACTGGGGTGGAGAAAGACTTTTTCAGAGAGTAGCATTTTGAGACTGGGTGCCAAAGACTGTTGCAGAGAGCAGAGGTTGGTGACTGAAGTGCAGAACAACTGTTACAGAAAGCAGAGGTTGGAGACTGGGGTGCAGAAGGACTCATACAGAAAGCAGAGGTTGGAGACTGTTGTGCAGAAGGACTGTTGCAAAGAGCAGAGGTTGGAGACTAGGGTAGAGAAAGACTGTTGTCGATAGCAGGTGTTGGAGACTGGGGTGCAGTAGGACTATTGCAGAGAGTAGACGTTGCAGACTGCTGTGCAGAAGGACTGTTACTGAGAGCAGAGTTTGGAGACTGTGGTGCAGAAGGACTGATACAAAAAGAAGAGGTTGTAAACTGGGGTGCAGAAGGACCATTAAAAGAAACAGAGGTTGGAGACTGCGGAACAGAAGGACTGTTATAGAGAGCAGAGGTTGCAGACTGGGGTGCAGAAGGACCATTGCAGATAGTAGAGGTTGGAGAGTGTGTTGCATAAGGATCTTACAGAGAGCAAAAGTTGGACACTGAGGTGCAGAAGGACTGTTGCAGAGAGCAGAGGTTGAAGTCTGAGGTGCAGAAGGATTGTTACAGATAGCAGTGGTTGGATACTGAGGTGCAGAAGGATTGTGACGGAGAGCGGAGTTTGGACACTGATGTTCAGAAGGACTGTTACAGAGAGCAGAGCGTGGAGACTGGTGTGTAGAAGGATCATTGCAGAGAACAGAGGTTTAAGACTGAGGTGCAGAAGGATCTTTGCAGAGAGCAGAGTTTTGAGAGTGAGGCACAGAAGGATCGCTACAGAGAGCAGAGGTTGGCCACGGGTGTTCAAAGGACAGTTACAGAGAGCACAGGTTGGAGACTGGGGTGAAGAAGAAATGTTGCAGAGAGCAGATGTTGTAGACTGGGGTGAAGAAGGACTGTTGCAGAGAGCAGAGGTTGGAGACTGGGGTGCAGAAGGACTGTTGCAGAAACAGAGGTTGGAGACTGAGGGCTAGAAGGACTTTTACAGAGAGTATAGGTTGGAGACTGTGGTGCAGAAGGACTGATACAAAAAGCAGAGTTTGCAGTCTGGGTTGCAGAAGGACCTTACATAAAGCAAAGGTTTGAAACTGAGGTGCAGAGGGACTGTTACAGACAGCAGCGGTTAGAGACTGGGGTGCAGAAGGACGCTTACAGAGAGCAGAGGTTGGAGACTGCAGTATAGAAGGGCTGTCACAGAGAGTACCATTTTGACTGGGATAAAGGACTGTTGTAGATAGAAGATGTTGGAGACTGTGGTGCAGAAAGACTGCTGCAGATAGCAGAGGTTGAAGAATGGGGTGCAAAAGGACTGTTGCAGAGAGCAGATATTTCACATTGAGGTGCAGAAGGACTGTTGAGAAGAGCAGATGTTGTAGACTGGGTTGAACAAAGACTGTTTCAGAGATCAAAGGTTGGAGACTGGGATGCAGAAGGATATTTGCTGAGAGCAGAATTCGGAGAATAGGGTGCAGAAGGATCATTGCAGAGAGTAGAGTTTGGAGACATAGGTGCAGAAGTACCGTTACAGACAGCAGAGGTTTTTGACTGAGGTGCAGAAAGATTGTTACAGAGAGGAGAGGTTGGAGACTGAGGTGCAGAAGGACTGTTGCAGAGAAAAGAGGTTGGAGACTGGGGTACAGAAGACTGTTGCAGAGAGTAGGTGAGGATGCTATGGTTCAGAAGGACTGCTGAAGAGAGTAGAGGTTAGAGAATCGGGTGCAGAAGAACTGTAACAGAGAGTAGAGTTTGGAGACTGTCGTGCAAAAAGCCTGATATAGAAAGCAGAGTTTGGGACTGGGGTGTAAAAGTACTGTTACAGAGAGAAGAGGTTGGAGAATTGGGTGCAGAATAAGTGTTGTAGAGAACAGAGGTTGGAGACTCGGGTGTAGAAGGACCATTGTAGAAAGCAGAAGTTGGAGACTGGGTTTCAGAAGGTTCTTACAGAGATCAGAGGTTGGACACTGAGGTGCAGAAGGACTGCTGCAGAGATGAGGTTGGAGATTGGGGCGCAGAAAGACTGTTGAGGAGTGCAGAGGTTGGAGTCTGAGATGCAGAAGGAAAGTTACAGAGAGCAGAGGTTGGAGACTGGGGTTCTGAAAAACTGATACAGAAAGCAGAGTTTCTAGACTGGGGAGCAGAAGGATTGTTACAAAGAGAGTTTGGAGACTGCAATACAGAAGGACTGTTACAGAGAGCAGAGGTTGGAGACTGGGGTGGAGAAGGATTGTGGCAGAGAGCAGATATTGGAGGCTGGGGTGCAGAAGGACTGTTGCAGAGAGCAAGGTTGAAGACTGGGGTGCAGAAGGACTGTTGCAGAGAGCAGAGGTTGGAAAGTGAGGTGCAGAAGTCTTTTACAGAGAGCAGAGTTTGGAGACTGTGTTGCAGAAGGACTGATACAGAAAGCAGAGGTTGGAGACTGTGGTGAAGAAGGATTCTTACAGAGAATAGATTTTGAAGACTCTTGTACAGAGGAACTGTTGTAGAGAACAGAGGTTGGATACTGGGGTGCAGAGGGACCATTGCGGAGAGCAGAGTTTGGAGACTGTGGTGCAGAAGCAATGTTACAGAGAGAAGAGTTTGGAAATGGGTGCAGAAGGATCTTACAGAGAGAAGAGTTTGAAAACTCGGATGCAGAAGGACTGTTGCAGAGAGCACAGTTTGAAGACTTGGGTGCAGAAGGATCATTGCAGAGAGCAGAGTGAGGAGACTTGGGTGCCAGAGAACTGTTACAGAGGGCAGAGGTTGGAGACTTGGGTGCAGAAGGATCGTTGCAGAGAGCAGAGTGAGGAGACTGGGGTGCCGAAGAACTGTTACAGAGGGCAGAGGTTGGAGACTTGGGTTTAGAAGGACTGTAGCAGAGAGCAGAGGTTGGAGATTGGGGTGCAGAAGGACTGTTGCAGAGAGCAGAATTTGGAGACTGAGGTTTAGATGGGCTGTTACAGAAAGCAGAGTTTGGAGATTCTAGTGCAGCAGTACTGATACTGAAAGCAGAGGTTTTAGACTGGGGTGCAGAAGGACCGTTACAGAGGGAAGTGTTTGGAAACTGCAGTACAGAAGGACTGTTACAGAGAGCAGAGGTTGGAGACTGGGGTGGAGAAGAACTGTTGCATAGATCAGATGTTGGAGACTGGGGTTCAGAATGACTGTTGCAGATAGTAGAGGTTGGAGATTGGAGTGTAGAAAAACTGTTGCAGAGAGCAGAGTTTGGAGACTGGGGTGCCGAAGGACCGTTGCATAGAGGAGAGGTTGGAGACAGAGGTGAAGAAGGATTGTTACAGAGTGCAGAGGAAGGTTACTGGGGTACAGAAGGACTGATTCAGAGAGCAGAGGTTGGAGACTGGGGTGCAGAAGGCCTGTTACAGAGAGCAGAGTTTGGAGACTGAGGTGATGAAGGATCGTTACAGAGAGCAGATGATGCAGACTGAGGTGCAGAAAGACTTTTACTGAGAGGAGAGGTTGGAGACTGGAATGCAGAAGGATTCTTTCAAAGAGCAGACAATGGAGACTGGGCAGCAGAAGTAGTGTTGCAGTGAGCAGAGTTTGGATATTGGGGTGCAGAAGAACTGTTACAGAGAAAAGCTGTTGAAGACTGGGGTGCAGAAGGCCTGTTACAGAGAGCAGAAATTTGAGACTGAGGTGCAGAAACACTGTTGCAGAGAGCAGAGGTTGGACACTGTGTTTCAGAAGGACTGTTTCAGAGAGCAGAGTTTGGAGACTGCAGTACAGAAGGACTGTTACAGAGAGTAGAGCTTGGAGACTGGGGTGCAGAAGGAATGTCACAGAGAGCAAAGTTTGGAAACTGAGGTGCAGTAGGATCTAATAGAGACCAGAATTTGGAGAATGGGGTTCAGAAGGACTGTTGCAGAGAGCATACGTTGGAGACTGGTGTGCAGGAGGATCGTTGAAGAGAGCAAAAGTTGGAGACTCAGTTGCAGAAGAATCATTGCAGAGAGCAGAGTGGAGACTGGGGTGCAGAAAGAATTTTACAGAAAGCAGAGGTTGGAGACTGGGGTGCAGAAGGACTTTTGCAGAGAGCAGAGTTTGGAGACTGAGATGCAGCAGGACTGTTACAGAGAACAGACGTTGGAGACTGGGGTGAAAAATTATGATATAGAAAGCAGAGGTGGGAGACTGGTGTGCAGTAGGACCGTTACAGAGAGCAGAGGTTGGAAATTTGCATGCCGAAGGACTGTTTCAGAGAGCAGAGTTTGGATATTGGGGTGCAGAAAGCCTGCAACAGAGAGCAGACGTTGAAGACTGGTTTGCAGAAGGACTGTTATAGAGAGCAGAGTTTTGAGTCTGGGTTGCAGAAGGATCTTACAGAGACCAGAGGTTGGTGACTGAGGTAAAGGACAACTGTTACAGAGAGCATAGGTTAAAGACTGAGGTGCAGAAGAACCGTTACAGAGAGAAGAGTTTGGTGACTGAGGTGCAGAAGGACTCTTACAGAAATCAGAGGTTGGAAATTGAGGTGCAGAGGGACTGTTACAGAGAGCAGAAGTTGGAGACTGCGGTATACAAAGACTGTAACAGAGAGCAGAGGTGGAAAATATGGTGCAGAAGGACTGTTACAGAGAGCAGAGTTTGGAGACTTTGGTGTATAAGGACTGTTGCAGAGAGCAGAATTTGGAGACTTAGGTGCAGAAGGACTGTAACAGAGAGCAGAGTTTGGAGACTGGGGTGCAGACGGACTGTTGCAGATAATAGAGGTTTGAGACTGGGCTGAAGAAGGACTGTTGCAGGGAGCAGGTTTTCGAGACTTGGGTGCTGAAGGACTTTTGCAGAGAGTAGTATTTGGAGACTGAGGTGCAGAAGGACTGTTGCAGATTGTAGAGGTTGGAGACTGGGTTGCAGAAGGACTGATAAAGAAAGCAGAGGTTGGAGACTGAGGTGTAGAAAGACCGTTACAGAGAGCAGAGTTTGGAGACTGCAATACATAAAAACCGTTACAGAAAGCAGCGGTTTGAGACTGGGTGGAGAAGAAGTGTTTCAGAGTGCAGATGTTGGACACTGGGGTGCAGAAGAACTGTTGCAGAGAGCAGAGTTAGGAGACTGAGATGCAGAAAGACTGATAAAGAGAGCAGAGTTTAAAGACTCGGTGCAGAAGGACTGATACAGAGAGCAGAGTTTGGAGACTGAGGTGCAGAAGGCCTGTTACAGAGAGGAAATGTTGAAGACTGGGTGCAGAAGTGCTGTTACAGAGAGCAGAGTTTGGAGACTGGGTTGCAGAAGGATATTACCTAGAACAGAGTTTGGAGACTGAGGTGCAGAAGGATTGTTACAGAGAGCAGAGGTTGGTGACGGAGTTGCAGTAGGATCATTGCCGAGAACAGAGTTTGGAGACTGGTGTGCAGAAGGATCATTGCAGAGAGCAGAGTTTGGAGACTTGAGTGCAGAAGGATGGTTGCAGAGAGCAGATTTTGGAGACTGGGATGCAGAAGGATCGTTGCAGAGAGCAGAGATTGGACACTGAGTTGCAGAAAGACTGTTACACTTAGGAGAGGTTGAAGACTGGGGTGTAGAAGGACTGTTGCAGAGAAGAAAGTTTGGAGACTGGGTGTAGAAGGGCTGTTACAGAGAGCAGCGTTTGGAGACTGGGATGCAGAAGGACTGATACAGAAAGCAGAGGTTGGAGACTTTGGTCCAGAATGAACCTTACAGAGAGCAGAGGTTGGAGACTGCAGTATAGAATGACTGTTACAGAGAGCAGAGGTGTGAGACTAGGGTACACAAGGACTGTTGCAAAGAGCAGAGGTTTGAGAATGTGATGCAGAAGGACTTCTGCAGAGAGCAGAGTTTGGAGACTGAGATGCAGAAGGACTGTTACAGAGAGCAGAATTTGGAGACTTTGGTGCAGAAAGACTGATACAGAAAGCAGAGGTTGGAGACTGTGGTGCAGAAGGACTGTTGCAGAGAGCAGAGGTTGAAGAATTGGGTGGAGAAGGAATGTTACATAAAGCAGAGTTTGGAAACTGTGGTGCAGTTTCTTACAGAGAGCAGAAGTTAGAGACTGCGGTACAAAAGGACTCTTTACAGAGAGAACAGTTTGGAGACTGGGGTGGAGAAGTACTTATTCAGAGAGTAGATGTTGGAGACTGGGGTGCAGAAGAACTGTTGCAGAGAGCCGAATTTGGAGACTATGGTGCAGAAGGATTGTTGCGGGAGTAGAGGTTCGATATGACGTGCTGAAGGACTCTTGCAGACAACAGAGGTTGGAGAATGCGGTGCAGAAGGACCGTTGCAGAGTAGATGTTTGAGACTGAGGTGAAGAAGGATTGTTACAGAGAGCAGAGGTTGGAGACTGGGGTGAAGAAGGACTGTGACAGAGATGAGAGTTTGGAGACTGGGTTGCAGAAAGATCTTTCAGAGAGAAGAGGTTGGAGAATGGGGTGCAGAAGGACAGTTATAGAGAGCAGAGTTTGGAGACTGTGTTGCAAAAATATCTTACATAGAGAAGAGGTTGGAGACTGAGGTGAAGAAGAAATGATACCCAGAGCAGAGTTTAGAGACCTGGGTGCAGAAGGACTGTTGCCGAGAACAGAGGTTGGAGACTGGCTTGCAGAAGGACTGTTGCAGAGAGCAGAGTTTGGGCACTGGGTGGAGAAGGAATGTTACAGAGAGCAGAGTTTGGAAACTGCGGTGCAGTAGGATCTTACAGAGATCAGTGGTTGGAGACTGGGGTTCAGAAGGACTTCTGCAGGGAGCAGAGGTTGGAGACTGTGCAGCAAAATGATCGTTGCAGAGAGCAGATATTAGAGACTGGGTTGCAGTAGGACCATTGCAGATGTCATAGTTTGGGAACTGAGGTGCAGAATGATTGTTGGAGATTACAGAGGTTGTAGACTGGGGTGCAGAAGGATCTTTTTGGAGAGCAGAGGTTTGAGACTGGGGTGCAGAAGGACTGTTCCAGAGAATAGAGGTTGGAGACTCGGTGCAGAAGACCTGTTACAGAGAGCAGAGTTTGGTGAAGGGATGCAGAACGACTGTTACAGAGGGAAGAGTTTAGAGACAGGGGTGCAGAAGGACTGTTTCAGAGAGCAGAGTTTGGAGACTGAGGTGCAGAAGGATCGTTACAGAGAGCAGAGGTTGGAGACTGGTGTCAGAAAGACAGTTACAGAGAGAACAGATTGGAGACTGGGGTGCAGAAGAAATGTTGCAGTGAGCAGAGATAGGAGACTGCGGTACAGAATTACTGTTTCAAAGAGCAGCGGGTGGAGACTGGGGTGCCGAAGGAATGTCACCTAGAGCAGAGTTTCGAAACTGGGGTGCAGAAGGATGTTACAGAAAGCAGAGCCTGGAGACTGGGGTGAGAAGGACTGTATCACAGAACAGACGTTGCAGACTGGGGTGCAGAAGGATCATTGCAGAAAGCAGAGGTTGGAGACTGAGGTGTAGAAGGATCGCTACAGAGAGCAGAGTTAGGAGACCGGGGTGCAGTAGGATAGTAACAGAGAGCACAAGTTGGAGACTGGGGTGCAGGACAAATTTTGAAGAGAGCAGAGGTTGGAGATTGGGGTGCCTAAGGACCGTAGCAGAGAGCAGAGGTTGGAGACTGGGGTGCAGAAGGACTGTAACAGTGAGCAGAGTTTCTAGCCTGGGGTCCAGAAGGAATGCTCCAGAGAACAGAGGTTTGATACTGGGATTCAGAAGGGCCATTGCAGAGAGATGAGGTTGGAGACTGAGATGCAGAATGACTGTTCCAGAGGCCAAAGTTTGGAGAACGGGGTGGAGAAGGATCTTACAGAGAGCTGAGGTTGGAGACTGGGGTGCAAAAGGACTGTTGCAGAGAGCAGAGGTTGGAGACTGAGTTGCAGATGAATCGTTGCAGAGAGAAGAGGTTGGAGAATGGGGTGCAGAATGACCATTACAGAGAGCAAAGAATGGAGACTAAGGTGCAGAAAGACTTTTACAGAGAGCAGAGGTTGGAGACTGAGGTACAGAAGGATCGTTAAAGAGAGAAGTGTTTGGAGACTGGGGTGCAGAAGGACTCTTACAGAAAGAAGAGGTTGGCAATTGGGGTGAAGAAGTACCATTATAGAGAGAAGCGGTTAGAGATTGCGGTACAGAAGGACTGTTACAGGGAGCAGACGTTGGAGACTGAGGTGCAGAAGGGTTGTTACATAGAGCAGAGATTGGAGACTGGGGTGCAGAAGGACCATTACAGAGAGCAAAAGATGGAGACTGAGGTGCAGAAGGACTTTAACAGAGAGCAGAGGTTTGAGACTGAGGTACAGAAGGATCGTTGCAGAGAGAAGAGTTTGGAGACTGTGGTGCAGAAGGACTGTTTCAGAAAGCAGAGGTTGGAAATTGGGGAGCAGATGGACCATTAGAAAGAGAAGAGGTTGGAGACTGCGATACAAAAGGGCTTTTACAGAGAGCAGAGTTTGGAGACTGGGTAGAAGAAGGATCGTTGCAGAAAGCACATGTTGGAGACTGGGGTGCAGAAGGACTGTTACAGAGAACACAGTTTGGAGACTGGGGTGCAGAAGAAATGTTGCAGAGAGCAGAGTTAGGAGACTTGGGTGCAGAAGGACTGATAAAGAGAGCAGAGGTTGGAGACTGGGGTGCAGAAGGATCATTGCAGAGAGCAGAGGTTTGAAACTAAGGTGCAGAAGGATCGTTAAAAAGAGCAGATTTTGGTTACTGGGGTGCAGAAGAAATGTTGCAGAGAGCAGAGGTTGGTGACTAGGGTGCAGAAGGACTGTTACATAGAGCAGAGTTTGGAGACTGGGGTGCAGAAGGACTGTTGCAGAAAGCCAAGTTTGGAGACTGAGGTGAAGAGGGATCGCTGCAGAGAGAAGAGGTTGGAGACTGGGGTGCAGAAGGCCAGTTACAGAGAGCAGAGATTGGAGACCAGGGTGCAGAAGGCCTGTTAGAGAGAGCAGAGTTTGCAGACTGCGGTGCAGAAGGACTGTTGCAGAGAGCACAATTTTGAGACTGGGTTGCAGAAGGATCTTACAGAGAGCATTTTGGAGACGTAGGTTCAGAAGGACTGTTATAGAGAGCAAAAGTTGGAAACTCGGGTGCAGAAAGATTTCTGCAGAGAGCAGAAGGATTGTTTCAGAGAGCAGAGGTTGGAGACTGAGGTGCAGAAGGATCGTTGCAGAGAGAAGAGGTTGAAGTCTGGGGTGCAGAAGGCCTGATACAGAGAGCCGAGTTTGGAGAGTGGGGTGCAGAAGACCTGTTACAGAGAGCAGAGGTTGGAGACTGGGGTGCAGAAGGATTGTTACAGAAAGCACATTTTGGAAAATGGGGTGCAGAAGGATCTTTGCAGAGTGCAGAGTTTGGAGACTGAGTTGCAGAAGGACTTTTACAGAGAGTAGAGTTTGGAGACTGAGGAGCAGAAGGAACGTTGTAGAGAGCAGAGGTTGGAGACTGATTTCCAGACGAATTGTTACAGAGATCACAGGGTTGATACTGGAGTGCAGAGGGAGTGTTACAGAGAGCAGAGTTTGGAGATTGGGGTGCAGAAGAACTGTTACCGAGAGCAGAGGGTGGAGATTGGGGTGCAGAGGACTGTTAGAGAGTGCAGAGTTTGGAGACTGAGGTGCAGAAGAACTGTTACAGAGAGCAGAGTTTGGAGACTGGGGTGCAGAAAGATTAATACAGAAAGTAGAGTTTGGAGACTGGGGTGTAGAAGGACCGTTACAGAGAGCAGAGTTTGGACACTGCTGTACAGAAGGACTGTTACAGGGAGCAGAGGTTGGAGACTGGGGTTCTAAAGGATCATTCCAGAGAGCAGACATTGTAGATTGGTGTGCAGAAGTATCTTACAGAGAGCATAGGTTGGAGACTGAGCTGCATAAGGACTGTTACAGAAAGCACAGGTTGGAGACTGGGGTGCAGAAGGATTATGGCAGACAGCAGAGTTTTCAGACTGAGGTACAGAAGAAATGTTGCAGAGAGCAGATGTTGTTGACTGGGTTGCACAAGGACTGTTGCAGCGAACAGAGGTTGGAGACTGGGGTGCAGAAGGATCGTTGCAGTGAGCAGACGTTAGAGACTGGGGTGCAGATGGACTGATACAGAGAGCAGAGGTTGGAGACTGGAGTGGAGAAGGCCTGTTACAAAGAGCACAATTTGGAGACTGGGGTGATGAAGGACTGTTACAGAGAGCAGAGTTTGAAGACTGGGTTGCAGAAGGATCTTACAGAGAGAAGAGAATGGCAACTGAGGTGCAGAAGCACTGTTACAGAGAACAGAACTTGGAGACTGAGGTGCAGAAGGACTGTTGAAAACAGCAGAGGTTGGAGACTGAGGTGCAGAAGGATTGTTTCAGAGAGCAGAGGTTGGAGACAGGGGTGCAGAAGGACTGATGCAGAGAGCTAGGGTTTTATACTGGGATGTACACGGACTGTTGCAGAGAGTACAGGTTGGAGATTGGGGTTCAGAAGGACTGTAGCAGAGAGCAGAGGCTGGAGACTAAGGTGCAGAAGGACAGTTACGCAGAGCAGAGGTTGGAGACTGGATTGCAGAAGGACTGACACAGAAAGCAGAGGTTGGAAATTGGGGTGCAGAAGTACCCTTACAGAGAGCAAAGGTTGGAGAATGCAGTACAGAAGGACTGTTACAGAGAGCAAAGTTTGGAGATTGGGGTGCAAAAGCATTGTTGCAGGGAACACAGGTTGCAGACTGAGTTGCAAAAAGATGGTTACAGAGGGCAGAGTTAGGAGACTGTGGTTCAAACGACTGATACAGAAAGCACAGGTTGGATACTGTGGTGCATAAAGACCCTTACAGAAAACAGAGGTTGGAGACTGTGGTACAGAAGGACTGTTACAGAGAGCAGAGGTTGGAGTATGGGTTGCAGAAGAACTGATGTAGAGAACGAAGTTTGGAGACTGGTGTGCAGAAGGACCGTTGAAAAGAGCAGAGGTTGGAGACTGAGGTGCAGAAGGATTGTTACAGAGAGCAGAGGTTGGAGACATGGGTGCAGAAGGACTGATGCACAGAGCTAAGGTTTTATACTGGGATGTACAAGGACTGTTGCAGAGAGTACAGGTTGGAGATTGGGGTTCAGAAGGACTGTAGCAGAGAGCAGAGGCTTGAGACTAAGGTGCAGAAGGACAGTTACGCAGAGCAGAGGTTGGAGACTGGGTTGCAGAAAGACTGACACAGAAAGCAGATGTTGGAAGTTGGGGTGCAGAAGTACCCTTACAGAGAGCAAAGGTTAAAGAATGCAGTACAGAAGGACTGTTACAAAGAGCAAGGTTTGGAGACTGGGGTGCAAAAGGACTGTTGCAGAGAACAGAGGTTGCAGACTGAGTTGCAAAAAGACGGTTACAGAGGGCAGAGTTAGGAGACTGTGGTTCAAACGACTGATACAGAAAGCACAGGTTGGATACTGTGGTGCATAAAGACCTTTACAGAAAACAGAGGTTGGAGACTGTGGTACAGAAGGACTGTTACAGAGAGCAGAGGTTGGAGTATGGGTTGCAGAAGAACTGATGTAGAGAACAGAGTTTGGAGACTTGTGTGCAGAAGGACCGTTGGGGCGATCAGAGTATGGAGACTTGGGTGTAGAAGGACTGTTGCAGAGAGCAGTGATTGGAGACCGAGTTACAGAAGGACTGTTACAGAGAACAGAGTTTTGAGACTGGGGTGCAGATGGATTATTGCAGAGAGCAGAGTTTTCAGACTGAGGTACAGAAGAACTGTTGTAGGAAGCAGATGTTGGAGACTGGAGTTGACAAAAACTGTTGCAGCTAGCAGAGGTTTCAGATTGGGGTGCAGAAGGATCGTTGCAGAGAGCAGAGGTTGGAGACTGGGGAATAGAAGGACTGTTGCAGAGAGCAGAGGTTGGAGACTGGCGTGTATAAGGACTTTTGCAGAGAGCAGACGTTTGAGACTGGGGTGCAGAAGGATCTTTGGGGCGAAAAGAGAGCAGAGTTAGGAGACTGGGGTGCAGAAGGACTTTTACAGAGAGCACAAGTTGGATACTTGGGTGCAGAAGAAATGTTGCGGAGAGCAGAGGTTGGAGATTTGTTTGCAGAAGGACTGTTGCAGAAAGCAGAGGTAGGAGACTGAGGTGCAGAAGGACTGTTGCAGAGGTTAAAGACTAGGGTGCAGAAGGACTGTTACAGAGAGGAGACGTTGGAGACTGGGTTTCAGAAAGATCTTACAGAGAAAAGAGTTTGAAGACTGAGTTCCAGAAGGATTGTTACAGAGAGCAGAGGTTCGAGACTGAGGTGCAGAAGGATCATGACAGAGAGCAGAGGTTGGAGACTGGGGTGCAGACGGACTTTTACAGAGAGCAATGGTTTGATAA
The DNA here is from genome assembly GCF_052094955.1 of Ictidomys tridecemlineatus. Taxonomy (NCBI): domain Eukaryota; kingdom Metazoa; phylum Chordata; class Mammalia; order Rodentia; family Sciuridae; genus Ictidomys; species Ictidomys tridecemlineatus. Next base: position 72,736 of record NW_027521132.1, on the reverse strand, counting down.
TGGGGTGCGGAAGGAATGTTGCAGAGAGCAGAGGTTGGAGCCTGAGGTTCATAAGGACTGTTGCTGAGAGTAGAGGTTGGAGATTGGCGTGCAGAAGGACTGTTGCAAAGAGTAGAGTTTGGAAATTGGGGTCTAGCAGGAGTGTAGCAGAGAGCAGAGTTTGAAAACTAAGATGCAGAAGTACAGTTACACAGAGCACATTTTGGAGACTTGGGTGCAGAAGGACTGATAGAGAAAGCAGAGGTTGGAGACTCGGGTGCAGAAGTTCCCTTACCGAGAGCAGAGTTTGGAGAATGCAGTACAGATGGACTGTTACAGAGAGTAGAGTTTGGAGACTGGGGTGGAGAATTACTGTTGCAGAGAGCAGATGTTGGAGACTGGGGTGCAAAAAGACTGTTGCAGAGAGTAGAGGATGGAGACTGGGTTCAGAAGGACTGTTCCAGAGAACAGAGGTTGCAGACTGAGTTGCAGAAGGACTGTTAGAGAGGGAAGAGTTTGGAGATGGTGCTGCAAAACGACTGATACAGAAAGCAGAGGTTGGATAGTGGGGTGCATAAGGACCCTTACAGAGAACAGAGGTTGGAGACAGCGGTACAGAAGGACTGTTACAGAGAGCCGAGGTTGGAGACTGGGGTGCAGAAGAACTGATGTAAAGAACAATGGTTGGAGACTGGGGTGCAGAAGGCCATTGGGGCGAGCAGAGTATGGAGACTGGGGTGTAGAAGGACTGTTGCAGAGAGCAGAGTTTTTAGACTGAGGTACAGAAGAACTCTTGCAGTAAGCAGATGTTGGAGACTGGGGTTCTCAAGGGCTGTTGCAGTGAGCAGAGGTTGGAGACTGAGGTGCGGAAGGATCGTTGCAGAGAGCAGAGATTGGAGACTGAGGTGCAGAAGGAATGTTGCGGAGAGCAGAGGTTGGAGACTTGAGTGCAGAAGCACTGTGTCAGAAAGTAGAGTTTGGAGACTGAGGTGCAGAAGGACTGTTGCAGAGAGTGGAGGTTAGAGTCTGATGTGCAGAAGGATCGTTAAAAGAGCAGAGGTTGGAGACTGGGGTGCGGATGGACTTTTACAGAGAGCACAGTTTTGATACTGGGAAGCAAAGGAATGGTGCTGAGAGCAGTGGTTGGAGACTGGAATGCAGAAAAAGTGCTGCTGAAAGCAGAGTTTGGAGACTGAGGTGCAGAAGGACTGTTACAGAGAGCACAGGTTGGAGACTGGGGTGCAGAAGGTTTATTGCAGACAGCAGAGTTTTAAGACTGAGGTACAGAAGAAATGTTGCAGAGAGCAAATGTTGTAGACTGGGTTGCACAAGGACTGTTGCAGCGATCAGAGGTTGGAGACTGGGGTGCAGAAGGATCGTTGTAGTGAGCAGACGTTAGAGACTGGTGTGCAGATTTACTGATACAGAGAGCATATGTTGGAGACTGGAGTGCACAAGGCCTGTTACAGAGAGCACAATTTGGAGACTAGGTTGATGAAGGATTGTTACAGAGAGCATTGTTTGGAAACTGGGTTGGAGAAGGATCTTACAGAGAGCAGAGAACTGAAACTGAGGTGCAGAAGCACTGTTACAGAGAGTAGAAGTTGGAGACTGAGGTGCAGAAGCACCTTTGCAGAGAGCAGAGTTTGGAGACTGAGGTGCAGAAGAACTGTTACAGAGAACAGAGGTTGGAGAAGGTGTGAAGAAGGACTGTTCCAGAGGGCAGAGTTTACAGACTGGGTTGCAGAAGGATCTTACAGAGAGAATATGTTGGAGACTGAGTTGCAGAAGGACTGTGAGACAGTAGAGTTTAGAGACTGAGGTTCAGAATGACCGTTGTAGAGAGCAGTGTTTGGAGACTGAGGTGCAGAAGGATTGTTACAGAGAGCAGAGATTAGAGACTGGGGTGCAGAAGGACTGTTGCAGATAGCAGAGTTTGGAGACTGGGGTGCAGAAGGACTGTTGCAGATAGCAGAGTTTGGAGAATGGGCTGTAGAAGGACTGTTGCAGAGAGCAGAGGTTTGAGACTTCAATTCAGATGGACTGTTGCAGAGAGCAGAGTTTGAAGACTGAGGTGCAGAAGGACTGTTACAGAGAGATGAGTTTGGAGACTGGGGTGCAGAAGGACTGATACAGAAATCAGAGGTTGAAGACTGGGGAGCAGAAGGAGTGTTACAGAGAGCAGATTTTGGAGACTGCACTACAGGAAGACTGTTACATAGAGCAGAGGTTGGAGACTGGTGTGGAGAAGGAATGTTTCAGAGTGCAGACCTTGGAGTCTGGGGTGCAGTAGAACTGTTGCAGAGAGCATAAGTTGGACACTGGGGTGCAGAAGAACTGTTGCAGAGAGCAGAGTTTGGAGACAGACGTGCAGAAGGAATGTTACAGAGAGAAGAGTTTGGAAACTGTGGTGCAGAAGAAATGATCCAAAAAACAGAGGTTGGAGACTGGGGTGCAGAAGGATCGTTGCAGACAGCAGAGGTTGAGGACTGCGGTACAGAAGGACTGTTACAGAGAGCAGAAGTTGGAGACTGGGGAGCAGAAGGACTGTTACAGAGAGCAGAGGTTGGAGACTGGTGAGCAGAAGGACTGTTACAGAGAGCAGAGGTTGGATTCTGGGGAGCAGAAGGAATGTTACAGAGAGCATATTTGGAAACTGCGGTGCGAAAAGATCTTACAGAGAGCAGAGGTTGGAGGCTAGGTTGCAGAAGCACTGTTACAGAGAGCAGAGGTTGGAGACTGGTGAGCAGAAGGACTGTTACAGAGAGCAGAGGTTGGATTCTGGGGAGCAGAAGGAATGTTACAGAGAGCAGATTTGGAAACTGGGGTGCGAAAAGATCTTACAGAGAGCAGAGGTTGGAGGCTAGGTTGCAGAAGCACTGTTACAGAGAGCGGATTTTGGAGACTGAGGTGCAGAAGGACTGTTATAGAAAGCAGATTTGGGAGACCGGTGTGCACAAGGATCGTTGCAGAGAGCAGAATTTTCACACTGAGCTTCAGGTAGATTTTTGCAGACTGCAGATGTTGAAGACTGGGGTGCAGAAGGACTTTTTCAGAGAGCACATGTGAGACTGGGGTGCAAAAGGATCATTGCAGAAAGCAGAGGTTGGAGACTGGGATGCAGAAGGATTGTTACCATGAGCAGAGTTTGAAGACTGGGGTGCAGAAGGACCATTACAGGGAGCAGAGGTTGGAGTCTGCGGGACAGAAGGCCTGGTAGAGAGAGCAGAGGTTGGAGACTGGGGTGCAGAAGAACTTCTACAGAGAGCAGAGTTGTAGACAAGGTTGCAAAAGGATCTTACAAAGAGCAGAGGTTGTAGACCGAGGTGCAGCAGGACTGTTACAGAGAGCAGAGTTTGGAGACTGTGGTGCAGAAGGACCATTGCAGAGATCAGAGTTTGGTAACTGAGTTGAGAAATGATTGTTACAGAGAAAAGAAGTTGTAGCCTGTGGTGCAGAAGGAGTGTTGCAGAGAGCAGAGTTTGGAGACTGGGGTTTGCAAGCAGTGTTGCAGAGAGCAGAGGTTGGAGACTGGGGTGCAGAAGGACTGTTACAAAGAGCAGAGTTTTGAGACAGGGTTGCAGAAGGATCTTACAGAGAGTAGAGTTTGGAGACTGAGGTGCAACGGGACTATAACAGAGAGCAGAGTTTGAAGACTGGGTGCAGAAGGATCGTTGCAGATTACATAGTTTCAGACTGAGTTGCAGTAGGACTGTTGAAGAGAGCAGAAGTTGGAGACAGGGGTGCAGAAGGACTGTTGCATAGAGCGGATGTTGGATACTGGGGTGCAGAAGGATCATTGCAGAGAGCAGAGGTTTGAGACTGGGGTGCAGAAGGACTGTTGCAGAGAGCAGATGTTGGAGACTGGTGTGCACAAGGATCTTTGCAGAGAGCAGAAGTTTTAGACTGGGGTGCAGAAGGAGTGTTACAGAGAGTAGAGTTTCGAGACTGAGGTGCAGAAAGATCGTTGCAGAGAGCTGAGTTTGGAGACTGAGGTGCAAAAGGACTGTTGCAGAGAGGAGAAGTTGGAGACTGAGGTACAAAAGGACTGTTTCAAAGAGTAGAGTTGGGAGATTTGGGTTCAAAAGGCCTGTTACAGATAGCAGAGTTTGGAGACTAGGGTGCTGAAGGATCGTTGTAGAGAGCAAAATTTTGAGACTGGGGTGCAGAAATATTGTTATAAAGAACAGAGGTTGGAGACTTGGGTGCAGAAGGCCTGTTACGGACAGAAGAGTTTTGACAAGGGGTTCAGAAGTACATTTATAGAGAGTAGTTTTTGGAGACTGAGGTGCAGAAGGACCGTTGCAGAGAGCAGAGGTTGAAGACTGAGGTGCAGAAAAATTATTACAGAGAGCAGATGTTGGAGACTGAGTTGCAGAAGGACTGTTGCAGAGAGCACAGGCTGGACACTGGGGTGTATAAGGACTGTAGCCAAGAGCACAGGTTCACATTGGGGTGAAGAAGGACTGTTGCAGAGAGCAGAGTTTGGAGACTGGGTTACATTAGGACTGTTAAACAGAGGCAGAGGTTGGAGATTTGGTGCAGAGTTTGTAGACTGAGGTGCAGAAAGACTCCTACAGAGAGCAGATGTTGGAAATTGTGGTGCAGATGGAGTGATACAGTAAGCAGAGTTTGGAGACTGGGGTTCGGACGGACTGTTGCAGAGAGCAGTTTGTAGACTGAGGTGAAGAAGCCCTATTACAGAGAGCAGAGGTTGGAGAATGGGATGCAAAAGGCCTCTTACAGAGAGCAGAGGTTGGAGACTGGGGTGCAGAAGGACTGTTACAGAGATCAGAGTTTTGAGAATGTGGTGCCGAAGGATCATTGCAGACAGCAGAGGTTGGAGACTGAGGTGCAGAAGGATTTTACAGAGAACAGATTTTGGACACGGAGGTGCAGAAGGACTGTTTCAGAGAGCAGAGCTTGGAGTATGGGGTGCAGAAAGACTGTTGCAGAGAGCAGAGTTTGGAGACTGGGTTGCAGAAAGATCGTTACAGAGAGCAGAAGTTGGAGACTGAGGTGCAGAAGGATCGCTACAGAGAGCAGAGTTTTGAGACCAGAGTGCAGTAGGATAGTTACAGAAAGCATAGGTTGGAGACTGGGGTGCAGGAAAAATGTTGCAGAGAGCAGAGGTTGGAGACTGGGATGCAGAAAGACTGTAGCAGAGAGCAGAGGTTGGAGACTGGGGTGTAGAAGGACTGTTGCAGAGAGCAGACATTGGAGACTGGGATGCAGAATGATCCTTGCAGAGAGCAGATGTTGTAGACTGGGGAGCAGAAGATTCGTTGCAGAGTGATGAGGTTGGAGACTGAGGTGCAGAAGGACTGTTAAAGAGAGCAGAGTTTGGAAACTGGGTTGCAGAAGACCTGTTACAGATAGCAGATGTTGGAGACTTGGGTGCAGAAGGATTGTTACAGATAGCACAGTTTGGAGACTGGGGTGTATTAGGACGGATGTAGAGAGCAGAGGTTTCAGATTGAGGCTTAGAAGGACTGTTACAGAGAGGGGAGATTGGAGTCTGAGTTGCAAAAGAATTTTTATGGAAAGCAGAGTTTGGCAATTGGGGTGCAGATGGACCGTTACAAAGAGAAGAGGTGATAGACTGTGATACAAAAAGACTTATACAGTGAGCAGAGTTTGAAGACTGGGTAGAAGAAGGATCGTTGCCGAGAGCAGATGTTGGAGACTGGGGTGCAGAAGGACTCTTACAGAGAGCAGAGGTTGGAGACTGAGTTGCATAAGGACAGTTACAGAGAGGTGAGTTTAGAGACTGGGGTGCAGAAGATATGTTGCAGAGAGCAGAGTTTGGAGACTTGGGTGCATAAGGACTGATGCAGAGAGCAGAGTTTGGAGACTGTGGTGCAGAAGGACTAATACAGAAAGAAGAGGTTGGATACTGGGGTGCAGAACGATCGTTGCAGAGAGCAGAGGTTGGAAACTATGGTTCAGTAGGATCGTTACATGGACCAGATTTTGGTTACTGGGGAGTAAAAGGACTGCTGCAGAGAGCAGAGGTTGTAGACTGAGGTGCAAAAGGACTGATAGAGAGAGCAGATGTTGGAGACTGGGGTGCTGAAAAACTGTAGCAGATAGAAGTGTTGGGAGACTGGGGTGCAGAAAAACCGTTGCAGAGAGCAGAGGTTGGAGACTGAGGTGCAGAAGGATTGTTACAGAGAGCAAAAGTTGGAGACTGAGGTGCAGAAGGCCAGTTACAGAGAGCAGAGTTTCGAGACTGAGGTGCAGAAGGACTGTTAAAGATAGCACAATTTTGTGACTGGGTTGCAGAAGGATCTTACAGAGAGCATTTTGTAGACTGAGATTCAGAAGGACTGTTACAGAGAGCAAAGATTGGAAACTCGGGTGCAGAAGGATTTTTGCAGAGAGCCAAGTTTTCAGACTGAGGTGCAGAAGGACTGTTTCAGAGAGCAGATGTTGGATCCCGAGGTGCAGAAGGACTGTTACAGAGAGTAGAGTTTGGAGACTGGTGTGCAGAAGGATCGTTGCAGAGAGCACAGTTTAGAGACTGGGGTGCAGAAGGTCTGCTACAGAGAGCAGAGGTTGAAGACTGGGGTGCAGAAGACTTTTACAGAGAGCAGCGTTTGGAGAATGGGTTGCAAAAGGATCTCACATAGAGCTGAGGTTGGAGACTGAGGTGCAGAAAGACTTTTACAGAGAGTACAGGGTGGAGACTGGGGTGCAGAAGGAGTGCTACAGAGAGCAGAGTTTGGAAAATGGGTTGCAGAAGAACTGTTACTGAGAGAAGAGGTTGGAGACAGGGGTTCAGAAAGACTGTTTCAGCGAGCAGATTTTGGAAACTGGGATGTAGAAGGACTGTTGCAGAGAGCAGATATTAGAGCCTGGGGAGAAGAAGGATATTACAGAGAGTAGAGGTTGGAGACTGGGGTGCAGAAGAAATACTGCAGAGAGCAGAGTTTGGAGACCTGGGTGCAGAACGACTGATACAGAGAGCAGAGGTTGGAGACTGTGGGCCAGAAGAATCTTACAGAGAGTAGAGGTTGGAGCCTGGGGTGCAGAAGGACTGTCGCAGAGAGCAGAGCTTGGAGACTGGGGTGCAGAAGAACTGTTACACATAGCACAGTTTCGAGATTAGGATGCAGAAGGATTTTACGGAGAGCATTTTTGAGACAGAGGTGCAGAAGAAGTGTTACAAGAGCAGAGGTTTAAGACTGGGGTGCTGAAGGATTGTTGCAGAGAGCAGAATTTAGAGACTGAGGTGCAGAAGTACTGTTGCAGAGAGCAGATGTTGGATCCTGGGTTTCAGAAGGATCGTTGCAGAGAGCAGAAGTTTGAGACTTGGGTGCAGAAGGCCTGTTACAGAGAGCAGAGTTTGGAGATTGGGGTGCAGAAGGACTGTTTCAGAGAGCAGAGTTTGGAGAATTGGTTGCAGAAGGATTTTACAGAGAGCAAAGTTTGGAGACTGAGGTGCAGAAGGACTTTTACAGATAGTAGTGTTTGGAGACTGAGGAGCAGAAGGAACATTGTAGAGAGCAGAGGTTGGAGACTGATGTCCATACGAATTGTTACAGAGATCACAGGGTAGAGACTGGAGTGCAGAAGGAATGTTACAGAGAGCAGAGTTTTGAGATTGGGGTGCAGAAGAACTGTTACCGAGATCAGAGGGTGGAGACTGGGGTGCAGAGGACTGTTGCAGAGTGCAGAGTTTGGAGCCTGAAGTGCAGAAGAACTGTTACAAAGAACATAGTTTGGAGACTGGGGTGCAGAAAGACTAATACAGAAAGTAGAGGTTGGAGACTGGAGTGTATAAAGACTTTTACAGAGAGCAGATGTTGTAGACTGGTGTGCAGAAGTATCTTACAGAGAGCATAGGTTGGAGACTGAGCTGCATAAGTACTGTTACAGAGACCAGTGGTTGACGACTGGGGTGCAGAATGATCGTTGCAGAGAGCAGAGGTTGGAGACTGAGGTGCGGAATGATCGTTGAGGAAAGCAGAGGTTGGAGACAATGGTGGAGAACGATACTTACAGAGAGCAGATGTTGGAGACTGTGGTGCAGAAGGACAATTACAGAGAGCACAGGTTGGAGACTGGAGTGCAGAAGAAATGTTGCAGATAGTATAGGTTGGAGACTAGGTTGCAGACAGTAGAGGTTGGAGACTAGGTTGCAGAAGGACTGTTACAGAGAGCAGAGGTTGTAGACTGAGGTGCATAAGTACTGTTACAGAGAGCAGAGGTTAGAGACCTGTGTACAGAAGAACTGATACAGAAAGCAGACTTTGGAGACTGTGGTGCAGAAGGACTGCTGCAGAAAACAGAATTGGAGACTGGGGTGCAGAAGGACCGATGCAGAGAGTTGAAGTTGGAGATTTAGGTGCCTAAGATTGTTACAGAGAGCAGAAGTTTGATACTGGGGTGCATATAGACTGGTACAGAGAGCAGAGGTTGGAGACTGAGGTGCAGAAGAATCTTACAGAGAGCAGAGGTTAGAGACTGGGGTGAAGAATAACTGTTGCATAGAGTAGAGGTTGGAAACTGAGGTGCAGAAAGATCGTTGCAGAGAGAAGAGGTTGGAGACTGGATTGCAGAAGACCTGTTAAAGAGAGCAGAGTTTGGAAACTGGAGTGCAGAATGCGTTTTACCTGGAGCAGAGGTTGGAGATCGGGGTGCAGAAAGACTGTTACAGATAGCCCAGTTCAAAGACTGGGGTACAGAAGGCTCGTTGCAGAGAGCAGAGGTTTCAGACTGAGGTGCAGATGGACTGTTACAGAGAGCATAAGTTGGAGTCTAAGGTGCAGAAGCACTATTATCGAAAGAAGTATTTGGCAATTGGGGTGCAGAAGGACCGATACAGAAAGAAGAGGTTGGAGACTGTGGTGCAGAAGGACTGTTACAGAGAGCAGAGTTTGGAGACTGGGGTGCAGAAGGACCATTGCAGAGAGCAGAGGTTGGAGCCTGGGGAGAAGAAGGATCATTGCAGAGAGCAGATGTTGGTAACTGGGATGCAGAAGGACTGTTACAGAGAGCAGAGTTTGGAGACTGAGGTGCAGAAGGATCGTTACAGAGAGCAGAGGTTGGAGACTTAGGTGCAGAAGGACTTTTACAGAGAGCAGAGTTTGGAGACTGGGTTGCATAAGGAGTGTTACAGAGAGAAGAGTTTGGAGATTCTGGTTCAGAATAACTGTTAAAGAGAGCAAAGTTTTGAGACTGGGGTTCAGAAGGATTGTTACAGAGTGCAGAGGTTTGATTAGGGTGCAGAAGGACTGTAACAGAGAGTAGAGCTTGGAGACTGGGGTGCAGAAGAACTGTTACAGAGAGCAGTGGTTGGAGACTGCAGTGCAGAAGGCCTGTTACAGAGAGCATTGGTTGGAGACTGAGGTGCAGAAGGAGTATTACAGAGAGCAGAGGTTGGATACTGAGGTGCAGAAGGACTGTTACAATGACCAGAGGTTGGAAATTGAGTTGCAGAAAAATTTTTTAAGAGAGCAGAGTTTGGAAACTGGGGTGCAGAAGGACTGTTACAGAGAGTAGTGTTTGTAGCCTAGGTGCAGAAGGACTGCTGCAGAGAACAGAGGTTGGATACTGGGGTGCAAAAGTTCCGTTGCAGAGGGATGAGGTTGGAGACTGAGGTGCAGAATGAGTTTTACAGGGAGCAAAGTTTGGAAAACGGGGTGCAGAAGGATCTTACAGAGAGAAGGGTTTTGAGACTGGGGTGCAGAAGGACTGTTGCAGGGAGAAGAGTTTGGAGACTGGGTTGCAGAAAGCCTTTACAGAGAGCAGACTTTGGAAACTGAGTTGCAGAAGACCTGTTACGAAGAGCAGATGTTGGAGACTGGGGTGCTTAAGGATTGTTACAGATAGCACAGTTTGGAGACTGAGAATTAGAAGGATTTTTGCAGACAGCAGAGATTTCAGACTGAGGCTTAGAAGGTCTGTTACACAGAGCAGAGGTTGGAAACTGGGTTGCAGAATGATTGTTGCAGAGAGCAGAGTTTTCAGACTATTTCAGAGAGCAGATTTTCTAAAGTGGGGTGCAGAAGGACTCTTTCAGAGAGCAGAACTTGGAGAATGGGGTGCAGAAGTTTTATTGCAGGGAGCTGTGGTTGGAGACTGGGGTGCAGAATTATTGTTGCAGAGAGCAGAGTTTTCAGACTGAGGTGCAGAAGGACTGTTGCAGAGAGCAGATTTTCGAGACTGGGGTGCAGAAGGCCTGGTACAGAGAGCAGAGCTTTGTTACTGTGGTGCAGAATGATTGCTGATAGGTGGTGAGTCTCCTGGACACCTTCTTTTCCGCACAGTCCATCAGGCCCTCTCTCCTCACCCTTCTCTGTTTTGCCTTTATGAGCACCTGTGACGTCAGCATTCACTCTAAGTCATGATTCCCAGGCCTATCTCCTAGGAACCTGTCCTGCTGCCTCCTGGAATCTCTTTGGGGAGACTCCGCAGGTACCCAGACTCCAGGCCCAACCTCTTTTCCTCCTTTACTCTTCCCAGACATGCTCCTTCTAATTTTTTTTTATGTTTTAATGAGTGATCCCACTGCCACTCAGCTACCCCACTGACCAGGTGTTCTCTTGTGTCCTCATCACCAGGATTTTAAAGTGCTCCACCCAGGGCTCCTCTTCAGAGCTTTTCCCCAAGCTCCAAATGTCACATCTTCAGTTACCAGATATTTCCTTTTAATCTTGTTTTGGCACCCGATTACTCTCCCAGAGTACATGAAGGTATTCTAACCAAAGCACATGGACTTTAGAGACTATTATGGCTTAGAAATAAGGTAACCCCCCACCAAAATCTCAGGGTCAGCCACAGTAGCAGTGTTCAGAGGTGAAATGATTAGACTGTGAGACTTGTGACCTAATCTGTGGATCCATCCATTTTGTGGGTTAATTATCTGAAAGGCCCACTGTACTGAGAGGAGTGAGGGCTGGTGGAGTGTGGCCAGGGACATGCCCTGGGGAATCACATCTTGTCCCCTGCGAACTGTCTCCTCCTGTCCCCTCCCCCACCCCAACCTTCTAGCTGCCATGAGCTAGGGACGCTTCCCCCCTTGTTCTCTTCCACCTCGGTGTCCCACCTCATCTCAGGCCGGCAGCAATGGGTCAGCTGGCCCACGACTAAACCTCCAAGCCAGGAGGCCAGAGTGCATCTCCCCCTCCGGGTTGTTCTGGTCAGGCCTGTGGTAACTGTGGCAACCGTGGACTGACCCAGGAAGTAGGTGTTATGAGTGGATTGGACCCACAACCATTTCATAAATCCACAGATTCTGTCATTTTCAGAGCTCAAGCCATTTCCTTCTGGATGGCCTGTTTCCAGCCTGCCCTCACCTAGAATGCGGTCTACTAGTGATTATTGAGATTCTCCAGCCGTCCTGGTCCTGCCCATTTGAACACCACTGCTAGCTCCTAGGCAGCCAGACCCATGGACCTCCTGCTGCCCACTGAGGAGAGAAGAGAGATTTTCTGAGGACCCTGTTAGAAGTCCACTCTTATTTTTTTTTAAAGACCACACTCAGAGGGCATGTTTCAGGCAGTCCTTCACATGCGTCTTTGAGAAATCAGAATCACAATGATTTTTGTGATTCTTTCCTAGGCTCCAATAACCACCGCTCTACTCCCTACTTCTCTGAGATCAACATTTTAGCTTCCACAAAGAAGTGAAAAACTGCTATTTTTCTTTATGTGTCTGGCTTATTTCACTTAATATAATGTCTCCAATGAGCTAGTTTTAAATAGAAACTGCACAACAAATTCTATTATGTCAGATTTAAATTTTATTCTGAAGAGATAATTCGAAATGGTCACATATGTTTATGTAGGAAAATGTTCATTAAAATATTTATAGGACTGGAGATGATCTGAATGTTCAGCCAAAGGGGAGAGATTAAGTTTATTTAAGAGAGATGTAAGTTTATTGATCATCTCAATAGATGCAGAAAAAGCATTTAACAAAATATAGCACCCCTACCTGTCAAAACAGTAGAAACACTAGGGACAGAAGGAACTTTGTAAAAGCATTGTAAAAGCTATCTATGCTAAACCCAAGGCAGCATCATTCTAAGTGGAGAAAGGTTGAAAGCATTCACTCTAAAAACTGGAAGAAGACAGGGTGCCCCGTCTTTCACCACTTCTATTCAACTTCATCCTTGAAATTGCCAGAGCCATTGGACAAAAGAAAGAAATTAAAGGTATACAAATAGGTCAAGAAGAATTAAAATCTCACTCTTTGCTGATAGGATCATGTCATCTTCTTAAATTTTTTTATTAGAGCATAATAGTTATACATAGAATTTGGGTTAATTTGGAAAATATCCTAAGTGCATGGAATCTGATTTACTCCATTCAGTCCCCACCCCCCATCTCCCTCCCCTTCCCGCCCCCATTCTCCTTTCTCTACTGGTCTTTCTTTGGGTAATTTATCTGTTAATCTCTGACTGGTGCTTACTACATATACATACAGGTGCAGTCCCCTGTGGTAGACTTCCATGTGCACATTACATGATCTGCGTAAAGACCTTTCACATTCCCTTTCTTCACAAACCTCTAAGCCCTCTCATATTCCTTCTACTTCACTGATCTTCCCTGTATACTTTAGATAGCCAGTCCAACCCCACTTCATCAACTTTTTTCCTCTATTTTGCTCTGGCCCTGATATTTCAGCATTGTACAGGAATAGTTAACTTCTGCCTTTCGGAACACAGAGATCAAGATTGATGTAAAATGAGAAAAACTCTACATTGGATAACACTGAAGGCAACACAGACTGCTTCTGCAGATGATGACTCTGCTTTGTAAATTTTTTTCTTAACATTTGCAATGAAAATGAACTTCTCCAAATATCCTATGTTTACATAAAAGGACAACAGGAGACAGATATTACTGAGACTGTGAGAAATGACTTCACACCATGATGAGGTCGAATGGCTTTCTGTTGCCTTCTAGCAATTCTCTGGTTACTCCCACCCACCATCACCCCTGCAAATGTGTGCGGCTCCATGGCTCTGATTCCCTGAGACCAGTCCCACAGGTTATCAGTCTCCAGGGTTTTTTTCATTTGATATTATTTGCCATGTTGCTGCAGATTAACAAGCCTGTTTGGGGTGCTCTCAGTCCATTCTTATCATGATCTCTTTTTCTTTGTTTTGTAGCTATGACAACATTGGAAATGAGCAATCAATCATTTGTCACTGAATTCATCTTCTTGTGATTTTCCACCACTCCAACCAAAAGGGAGGGTTCTTTCTGCTCTTTCTGGTAATTTACCTGACCACTCTCCTGGGGAACATGCTCATAATAGTGGCCACCAGGGTCAGTCCTGCTCTACACACTCCAATGTACTTTTTCCTCAGCAATTTGAGCTTCTTGGACATCTGCTACACATCCACCACCCTCCCAGTACAGCTGTTGATCTTCTTCTGGGAGAAGAAGTCCATTTCTTATGAGGGCTGCGTTTCCCAGATCTTCTTCTTGGTGACAAGTGCTTGCACAGAAGGTGTCTTACTGGCTGTGTGGCCAGTATGACTGCTGTCTGGCCATCTGCCCTCCTCCTCAGTACCCATTCATCATGAGTGTAAAGGTCTGTGTTGGCCTGGTGACTGGGTCCTGGCTGTGTGGGCTGGTGAATTTGGTCACACACACGGTGCTGGCCATCACACTCACGCTGTGTGGGCCCCACCAGGTCCGCCACTTGTTCTGTGACACCCCATTGCTCCTGAAGCTATCCTGCTCAGACACCTCTGTCAACGAGTCTGTGCTCCACGTTGTCAGTGCCACCATGGGCCTGAGCCCCTGCCTCTTCACTGCAGGCTCCTATGCACTCATCATGGTGGCCATCCTGGGGATTCCCTCTGCCCTGGGCAGTAGGAAGGCCTTCTCCACCTGTGCGTCCCCCCTCACTGTCGTGGTGGTCTTCTATGCAACAGCCAACTTCCACTATGACAGGCCCAGAGAAGGCTGGACACAGACATGCTGGTCTCTGTGCTTTTGTGCGGTGACCCCTATGTTGAAGCCCATCATTCACAGCCTGAGAAGCAATGAGGTCCAGCGTGCCCTGAGGAAGCTGACTGGGAGACAGACTGTATAGTGAGATTAGAACTAGATGATGGTTTTATTCTAGGAAATGTCTTAGTTTTAGAAATATGTGAACTCTTCAGCAGCAATTACAAGAGCGCTCTCTCCATACACAGTGTCTCATGACCACTGTGGTGCCCCTCCAACCAGGGGAAGCACACTGTGCTAAGTATGTGACACATTGTGACTTCACCTGGGTTCTCTAATCCACAGGTATTTCAGAATATTTTTATTACTTTTCTCTCTAAAAAAGCTTATACCCAAAGCAGTCAATCTCCTTTCCTCTGATATTGCAGTTCTAGCCAACACTAGTGAATGTGAAGTGCTATGTGCAATGTGACTTTGACTTGATTTTTCCTAATGGATCTTGATTCTAAGTTTTAGATAAACACCATTTTTGTGTTTCTCCTTCACATATGGAAAAACCCATCTATACACTCGAGTTTCAGTGGATATTTTTAATGAAGTAATACCATATACGCCTTTTGGATCTGACTCCTTTCACTTAGGATGTTTGCAATTTTCAGTTATATTGTAGCTTGTATAAGTATTTTAGTTTATTCCTCCTTATTGTGACTGATTTCCATCTTATGAAAATGCCACATTTCTTTGTTCATTTCCCACAGGATAGTAATTTTTTCTTTGTTTCTGTGTGGGTGTCGTAAAGCAGATTGAACCTGGAGGCTCCTGCACACTAAACAATGTTCTACCACTAAGCCAAAGACCAACCCTTTTAAAAATTTTGTTTTGAGACCGGGTCTTGCAAATTTGCCCAGGTTGTCCCTGAATTTGTGATCCTCCTGCCTCAGCTTCTTGAGTAGCTAGATTACAGACCTGCCTGGCCATTTTCTCTTTTTGACTAATATGAATAAGATTTGTATATATACTATGAAAATTATATATAATATGAACATTATATGAACATTCATGTACAAATCATTGGTGGACAACTTTTTTATTTATCTTGAGTTTGTAAGTAGGAATGGAAGAGATGGATCGTTAACTCCATATTTAACTTTCTAAAGAAGTTCCAGATCATATTCAGACCAGTGGAACAAGTTTACCTTATTATTAAGAGTGGTGAATAAAGCTTCTGATTTCCTCACTCCCTTAACAACACATCATTATCATTCCTTTTATTGTGACGACCCTGGAATGTGTGAAGTGCTTCATCAAATGAGCTTTAGCTTTGCCTTTCCCTGATGGCTAATCATTCTAAGATCTTTTAGGAGTACTGATAATGTGTCTCTCCTAAGCATGAGGAAAACCCCATTGTATTATGGGAAATTTTAAGTTTTAGAGACTTACCTCTTTATCTAATACTTTTATTTTTATTTTTGTGCAGTAAAATACTACAAGACTTTCAAGCTTGTTGTCTTTTGTCCATCTGTGCCCGAAAGAGCTGTTTGATGACTCTTTTTTTCCCCTACTTTTATACTCCATAGCAAACAATTTCTTCACCAGGTCATGAGCATCAGCAGGATCATAAAATTAAGAGGCACAAAGTCATACAGGGTTTGGTAAGGGATCAGCCCTTAGCAGGAGTGAATGACCTGAAGATAGTGGGGATGCTTTTAATATTGTGGCTTCTGATATCTGTCCATCTGGCAAAGTATGTAACATGAAGGAAAAACTTCATATGCTGTGCAAAATCCATCCCAGTAAGTGTACACCCACCCTGACCCCTTCTCTCCCTAGTGGGAAGGGAAGGCAGTCTTGAGGTTTCAGCCACCCACAACTTCTTAGCAGAAATCTCACTCTGAACTTCTCTCACCCACATCCCAGAAGAGAGAGGACGCTGATCTTCTCGCTGCATGCTGGGAACAGGTGATTGCCAAGACATTAATGAATCCAACAGCAAATTAACTGCTCTCCATTGTTGCAGTTGAACTCAAGCCGTTGCCCTTGAGTTGTGTTTGCACACTGAGGAGTCCCAGAGCAGCTGCAGAGGAAAGGCACGATGCATATTCCCAACAGGTCAGCCCCAGACCTCTATAAATGTCCATCACAGAAAAGTGAGTTGTGAGAGATCAGAGGATTTTGACTCGTTCATGAGGCCACAGATATGCGACAGGCAACTCTAAGGATAACAGGTCCGTTTTGTGGTGAATGGAGACCAAAAGCCAGTTTCACCAAGAGCTTTCTTTGCAGCCCATGTGCTAGTATGGAGAGCAGCAAGGGCCACACCAAAACCAGAAATCTACACCTCTCTGTGAGAGTTGCTGATAAGTAGTTTATTTACCATCACAATTTTCAAAAACACTATCTCAGAATCAGGATATACCTACACCTTGAAAACATATTACAGAAAATTGTAGATATTTTCATTACCATTTTGAGGGCATTTATGTAATGACCTATCATATCACCTTTTCTATGTGTGTCTAAGTTTCCACAATACTACTTGTATTGCCAGAGTAGAAATAACTTCAGAGGTTATCACAAAACCTGAGGGATTTAGCATGATGCCTCCAGTACTGGAAGAAAACCCAAAACATAACCAGAAACCCTGGGATTCCTAAATTCCTTAAGTGAGATGATGAGTGTGGAAAATTACTTATGGTAAACAATAGATAATGCTAAGTGTTAATCCTCTGCTTTTGATGAGCAGGACAGAAAGGAATAATTTTTAGAGAGAAAGTATAGGGACACATTCCCATTATGATACAATAAAGCATAACAATAGACCTACCAAAATATCTGTTTAAATAAAAATCATTATTGTAGAAGAAGTTATTTTTAGAAACATATTCATTCACTAACTAGGGGTTTTCATCTTTATCTTACAACACATGGATGCTTGGGGAGGGGAGTTGCAAGCAATTTATTAACTGTAATAAATCCCTGAAGCTTGTGAGTAATCTACTTCATACACAACCCCCCTCCTTTAGAAATATTATATTTTGGGGTCACTCATAAGTGCCTTCATTCTCGATCACCTGACTTTGAGGTGACTGATTGAGAAAGAAAGATGCAGAGCTGCATGTTCTGTGAGAACTGAGCTGATGGTCTAAATAAGGGATATGTTTAGGAGACAGGAGACACTGAGTTCCTCAGAATCCGCTGGGCTATGCTGCCTCACTTATGCCCACAGAGGCTTTCTTTTTCTCAGCAAGATATCTGCACCAGAACCACTGAACAGAAATGTCCTCTCGCCTGTGTCAAGTCTCTGTTAGATTTTTTGGGTCCCACACAGTACCGTCTTTAAAGAATCTTTTAAAAACTCTGCTCCATGGATGTACTTGAGAGACCTTTTTTCATTCTTCAAACATTTACTGAGTGCACATTTACACAAGGTGTTGCCCTAGTTTTTAGAACACAATTGAGAGGCCCAACTAGGACCTGGAGGAGCGCATATTCAAGATGGAATGAGGGGCTTTGACAAGTATTAAGTGCTCCATTCCCAGAGCTGTCCAAGCAAACACTAAGGGAAAATAATGATAATTTGTAGATTACATAGAATTGTTACCAAGTTTCCTGCACATATTGAGTTCATCTTCCCATTAGATTGTAAGTTGGTTGAAGGACAGTGTCGGAGACCAGCTCCAACAGGGAATCTCAGGAGACGAATGGATGGTGAGGAGTCGGCGAAAGAGGGGGTGGAGAAACAACACAGACACCAAAGTGAAGGTGTTGATCCCAATCTTTACTTGTGAAGTTGATCATATATACTTTTCATTTTGGCAGGCTTACAGTACGTTGTGGTTACAAAACAGAAATCATTATTCAAACAAAACAAAATATTACGAAGCTACAATTAGAATAGAAGAATGTATCTTGGCTTATGCATAAGCAAGCATTTGTACTTTCAGTTCGAGTTTTGCTTTGAGCTGTTTCTGCTTAGTTAACTTTTAATAATAGTTACAAATGTCCCAAACTATTGGCCTATACCTTGACTATTCTTTCTTGATTTACTGACTGGAACCGGTGGCGTGGTTACAGCAAGTAGTTGATTTGTTATTACTTTTATTCAAACAAAAGTAAGAGCACAAAACATTGTGCACAGGAACAAGAACAAGTTGCCCAGTACTAAGCACTAATCTATCTTCTTAACATTAATTTTCCTTCTCTAGATTTTAATTTAATTTCTCAAAAACTTTTTTGAAAAGAATACAGGTAGTTTTTCTTTAGACATTAACAATTTACACTCCACAGCTGAATCATTGCATTTAGAGCAAACAGATCTATGCTTTAGAAGTAGTTGCATTAATTGGGAAAGTCATGATTTTTTTTTATACTTAATGGTCATATGAGAAATCAGAACTATACTTATTAAAGGAATACAAAAGCAAATCAGCCCATTCCCAGAAACATACTGTGCTCCTCCAGAGGATGGACGCCTTGCGCCATCCACCTCAGTAGGGCCTTGCCATTGCTTGAGTCAGGGGAGGGGTGCAGCAGAACAGGCATCAGATCTTATCCTCTTTGGGTTTCTTATTCGATCTGGCTTAAGACTAAATTAGACACTGTATATGAACAGAATTGGTTTGAATTGAAACTAACCACTACCAAGAAAAGAAATTTTAACATCCTAAATGGAAAAGAGAATTTTTTATTTTGAAGAATTTTATAACTAGAAGGCTCTGACATATTGTAAGAGGTAATTTTTTGTCTTCCCTTTCCCCTTTATGCTAGAAGAAACACAGGTGAAATAAAAAGAACTGAAAGAGCTGGCACAGTGGTGCACGCCTGTTAGCCAGCAGCTCAGGAGGCTGAGGCAGGAGGATAGTGAGTTCAAAGACAGCCTCAGCAAAAACAAGGCACCAAGAAACTCAGTGAGACCCTGTCTCTAAATAAAATATAAAATAGGGCTGGGGATGTGGCTCAGTGGTCAAGCCCCTGAGTTCAATCTCCGGAAACTGCCCCCCTACAGCCTGGCCCCAAAGAAACAGAACTGAAAGAGATGTTAAATGCTGAATTGAGTGCTGAATCTTCAAGACAGGAGGGAGGCTTTTTCCTGGTGAATTTGTTAAGATTTTAAACCTACAAGTCAGGGGTAAGGGCATCCCTGCATGTTAGGTGAAAGAGCCCAGCCTCCCCCAAAGTGTGTCCTTGGACCAGCATCACTGGGAACACTTGGAACTCACTGACTGTGGCCAACTGTTCTGCCCAATGACCTCTGATCTTTCCCTCGGATCCAAGCACCCAAACACATGGAAGGATATGAGCACAACTCTGGGCCAGGCTAGGTAGCTCATAGATTTCACAGTAATAAATTCACATTGCCACAAGCACCTGAAATCATTCAGATATTTTTTCTGTATAAATTGACCTTGTACTGTGTGTGTGTGTGTGTGTCTGTGTGTGTGTGTGTGTGTGTGTGTGTCTGTGTGTGTGTGTGTGTGTGTGTGTGTGTGTGTGTTTTAAGCAATTTACTGGGCAACATGAAAATTGGATTTAAAGATTTTAATCATTGCTTGTGCTATTGAGATCAAATAGGAATCATTGTTTCCCTGATGTGCATAAGGGTTTTTATGATAACACCATTATTCCTCATTTGGTCATGCCCATTTTTTTTTTCGTTTGAAAACATGAATCCCTAAGTTTAGTCAGCAAAACATTTCATTTATTGCCAAAGCAAAAAATAAATAAATAAATAAATAAAATGTTCTTCTTTAAGACTCTAGACTTATTTATTTTATTTTGTTTATATTTAGATTTTAAAATTAGTTGTGCTTATCTGAAGCACTGACTTTTTATTGAAATTTAAATACTTTAAGCTTCTTAAGGCCCTGAGATTTGGAATTTTAATGAAAGATGTGTTGGCCTATTAATCTTGTGCAATGAATTATTAGAACCAAAGACAAGAATGTCTGGGCATTGAAGATAATAAGATAGTTTACTAATATATGGTATTATCATCAGGTAACAAAGTATCACTACAAATAAGAGTTATTACATGATAAATTTTCTGAGTCAATTTCTTTTTTGTTTCTTAAATCATAATTGTTAATACATATTAAATTTACAAATTAATGTACATTATGCAAATTAAAGGAATTCATTGATGTTTCCCTACTTGCATTAATATATTGTGCATTAATTTCAATTCTTTTTTCTGTAAAATGGGGATAATAGGTTATCTTATAGGTTGTTGTGTAAACCAAATTAGTTAATGCATGTAAAAGTCTTATAGGCATTTAATAAGTGTTAGGTATTTTTATCTAATGTGTGTCTCTATTCGTTACTCAATTTGAAAAATCCTGATTGGATTCAGGTATGTAAAAATTCATCTTTTCAAAGAAATTCACTGAGTTTTGATAGAATGGATTATCCGAAATTCAATCTAATTTTTACAGAAAACATGCCACTTTTAAACTACATTAAACAAAGTTTTTAAAGTCAGGCATTTATGTGTATTGAAGCAATCTAAGAAGACTCACACTCAAATTATTTTTCTATGAAATATGCCCTAGATGATTATGATGATTATGGTTATTATTATTGCAGAGCAGAGGGTTTACTATTAAGCTGATCTAATTTCTATGCTGCATTATATAAATTCTAAGGAGCAAGTACATATTGTGTCACAAAGTGTCATTCATGAGTTATGATTGTTAATAATGGATTCTAATGGTGACCATGATGATGATTCAATCTAATGCCCTACATTATTAAAGAGCATGGAGGATAAGGAAAATTGTTTGGGTATCATCCTTCACCCTACCCCACACCCGTGACCTACAGGAAATAAGCCAGTGAAACCAAGGAAAAACTTATATGTAGATAAAATTATATAAACATACATTGGGAGATTTTTTTAATGCCCCATGAAATTGTCCCTCCTGAACTGACCTTTATATTTAAGACCTTTACAATAGCAGTATGCACAACTTCAAAGATTGTATTTTTAAATCCCTGAACATTTACGTTTAGTTTTCCCTTTTACACATCCACATACCATGTACAAATTTCCCATAGTAAAATCTGCTGGAACTGCATTCTATGTGGAATTTTATTTCTTTTTCTGAAAACATGTAGATATCTACCTATAAAAGAGATTGTCATATTGATCTTTTTGATACAGGGAGTTAAAAGAAAGTACATGTCACTGATTTCTAAATGACTTGAAGTTCATCCAGGTAGATGATAGAGAAAACAGAGAACTTACGAAATGTCAAGTACATGTAGCTTCCAGCTCCATTTCAAAGTTGATTTATTGTAAATTAATGCTAATAAGGTAATCTCCTGTTTAGGGAAATTATTTAGAGAAAGCGATACCTACAACTGAACTAGATAGTGTGGTGTTTTTAGTCATCTCTGGATAAACTTTTACTACAATTTTCGTGAACACCAAGTATCACAAGAATCCCTACTTTCTCTATATCCTTCTCTACTTTCTCTATTCTCCTGGGGGATTTTATATTCACACTTTGCTGTAACAGTTGCCTTCAAGACAATCACTCCCAAATCCATACCTGCAGTTCTAGGCTGTTTGTGAAGGGCATTTCCACGTGATTATCTCACAGATAACTCACATTCAACATTACTCAAATCAAATCCACTAAAGCCTCCTCTGCATCTGCTATTCCTCACATATTCCTGTTTTCCTGAGTGATCCCACCAGCTAGCCAGCCTGCCCAAACTGATTTGTTGTCTTTACCATGTCCTCTTCAACTAGGACTTTAAAGATCGTCATATCCTTCTCCATGAGGGCTTCAGAGATTTTCTCCCACCTTCAACACAGCACGTCTTCAGATACAGAACACTTCATTTTGATCTTATTTTAGCACTCAGATCACTCTTTTGAACTAAACAAGTGTGTCTAAAACCTGGGGAACCAGGTTTCAAAGTTATCGACCCCTGCTCTTTGGACTCACATGCACAATTCCATGAGTGGGTCTATCTGCGTGTTCTAGACCTAGAGATCTGATGATTTTCTAAAACCCAGTCTATCTCCCTCAAGATGTCCCTGTTTTCAGACTGCACTCACCTGAAAGAGACTTATGGTCCCCTCTCGTTGATACTCTGCAATCATTGATGTCCATGCTCATACCATAGCCTGGCTTCCAGAGACACACCTGGGCTCTCTGGTAGCCCACGGCATGGTGGGGGGTGGGACGTTTTCTGAGGTTTTTATTGCCAAGTACCTTGCTAAGAAATCAGGCCTGACACAGCTTCACAGAGCCTAGTCCCGGCCCCATAAGCTGATACCCTGCCACCTCCCCTAAAGTAGCAGGCTCCTCAGAATGACCCAGGGCTTGGCAGCATCCACTGGTACTATCCCACCAGCCCCTTGAAGCCTAGCTGAAGTCTCCATAGAAACAGGGTACATCTCTATGGAAATGGGCTCCCTCCTCCCGCCCCAGTGTGATGCTGCTCTCAGAGAAACTCAATAGTGAGGGTTTTTCCATTTATAGCAATTAGGATAACCAAGTGTTCTGAGCTTGCTGAGCATTAGATGGCAGATTCCTGCTATATTTTTTGAGATTACTGCCATCAATGTTTGCCTGAGATGCCAACTTGCCATCCCACTAACTATAAGACAGTGTTCTTAGTCAAGACCAATCCCACAACCAATAACACACACACACACACACACACACACACACACACACACACACACATGCACACGCCCATCTATCATGGTGATCAAGGCTTTGTATCTGTGATACAGACCGAATGCACCCACCAATCACATTCACTTCTTCAAACAGATCATGATTAGGAAACAACTGATGTCACTTGTAAAATGTGATATGTCCTGGACTATCACTGTGGTAAAAAATAAGTAGAGAAATGCAAAAAATGGGAGGAAATACTTAACCTCTTAGAGACCTAAAAAAATATTTAGATGTGGTTCCAACCAATCCTGAGTTAAAAATCATCTTGAAAAAATGTTTTCACTTCTATTTATCAATTTACTTACTTACTTACTTACTTACTTATGTACTGCAGTACTGGGGATTGAACCCAGTGGTACTCTACTATGAAGCTATATCCCCAGCCCTTTCAATTATTTGGGGCAGGGGGCCTTGAAGAGTTTCAAATTTATGATGCTCCTGCCTTAGTCTTCCAAGTACCTGGGATTACAGGCAGGTACCACTCTTCCCCATTAATTACTTATTTTTAAAATAAGGCTATTTTTATAAATTGAACTATAATTTTTACTCAAAGAATGCACAGATCTAAAGTGTACAGGTTTATAATATTTTACATATATATGAACTACCAAAAATCAGGATATAAAACATTTCCATCACTTTAGAAAATTCCTTCATTCTTCAACTGATATCACCACTGAGCTCCAAAAAAAAAAAGACCACCATTATTACTTGACAATTTACTTGTCTTGCTAATTTTTGAACTTTATTTAAAGGAAACATGCAGTATATATTTTGTAGCTGGATTCTTTCACCCAGAAATTTTTTTTAGATTTGTCAATATTATTAATGTTCCAGTATATATCATTTCAATAGATGCAGAGAAAATAAGAAAATAAGAAAATTCAATATCTATTTATGATAAAATCTATAACTGAATGAAACTAAGGGCAAAGTCCAGTGGTATAGAGCATGCTTAGTATGCATAAGGCTCTGAATTCAAAACCCAGCACACATACACCAAAAAAAAAAAAAAAACTACTAGTAAAAAATGGATAGATATTTTCTAACTTGATAAAAGGCATTAAGTAAATGTAATGTGCCAGACACATAGCTTATATTATCTCAAAACATTTTTCAGCAGTTGTGAAATAGACATCATTAATATCCTAAGCAAGGAACAAACTGAAGAATAGAGATGAGCTGACTATTTTAAAAACAACATCTAGTAAACAACAGATGGATTTCAATTCACATCTATCTGGACCAAAAGCCTACTGTTTTATTATAATATTTTTCATTTAAGATTGAAAAAGAAACAGTAATTTTAGTTCAAAACAATGGATCACGGATTAGCATGGGTAACATGATAGAAAATCAGGAATTGTATCAATCATTTTTTTTTCAGGAAATGTAATGTTTGGTGAGGTAAATCTTATAATACAAAAGAAAAAAATACCTAAGTATATATCATTTGTCAAAATTTCTTGTATCTTAAAAAACTTAAAAAAATAAAAGTTTCTACTGAAAAAAATAGATCAATGTATGTAAAAGCAGGTGACTTATAATTTTACTTTTAAGAAATAATCAGAGATGATCACAGATACATATGTTTGAAAGCTTCTATTCCAATATTTATGATAGTAAATGGAATGGAAGATTTCTATGTTCAATAAAAAGGGAGATATTAACTTAATTTCATGTTAGGAAATTAAGATTACAAGGCAAACAACTAAATAGAGTACAACAATATTGGGAAATTTTGCTTTGGATATTTTAAAGATAGATAGAGGTAGAATGGGATGAATGCAAAGAGAGCTTTGATTTTCAGACCTGTTCTATTCTTCTGAATAACTTTCTACATTTTCCTCATTTTTCCACAATGAAAACTTACTACTTGAAATACCAGACATACAAAAAAGAATTCATCACAGCGAAACTCAGTGTTAGGAAGGATATACTGCAGATTCAATGAGACACAGGGGTTGATAGCTGGTTGTGCATTTTGACCAAGTCTCCATTTATTCTTAAAAAAGAGCACCCATGCAAAAGTCTGTGAGAAGTTTTGCTCTCACTAAAGTCACTCCTATACGTCTCTTTCCAGAGTCCAGGCATCTCTGTATACAATATCATTTGCCATGTTGCTGCAGATTAACAAGCCTGTTTGGGGTGCTCTCAGTCCATTCTCGTCATGGTCTCTTTTTCTCTGTTTTGTTGCTATGATACCATTGGACATGAGCAATCAATCATTTGTCACTGAATTCATCTTCTTGAAATTTTCCAACCACTCCAACCTACAGGGCTGGTTGTTTCTGCTTTTTCTGGTCATTTACCTGACCACTCTCCTGGGGAACATGCTCATAATAGTGGCCACTAGGGTCAGTCCTGCTCTCCACATTCCAATGTACTTTTTTCTCAGCAATTTGAGTTTCTTGGACGTCTGCTACACATCCACCACCCTCCCAGTACTTCTGGTGAACTTCTTCTGGGAGAAGAAGGCCATTTCTTATGAGGGCTGCCTTTCCCAGATCTTCTTCTTGGTGACAAGTGCTGGCACAGAAGGCTTCTTACTGGCTGTGTGGCAAGTATGACTGCTATGTGGCCACCTGCCGTCCTCCTCAGTACCCAGTCATCATGAGTGTGAAGGTCTGTGTTGGCCTGGTGACTGGGTTCTGGCTGTGTGGGCTGGTGAATTTGGTCACACACACGGTGCTGGCCATCACACTCACTCTGTGTGGGCCCCACCAGTTCAGCCACTTTCTCTGTGACACCCCATTGCTCCTGAAGCTCTCTTGCTCAGACACCTCTTTCAACGAGTCTGTGCTCCACGTTGTCAGTGCCACCATGGGCCTGAGCTTCTGCCTCTTCACTGCAGGCTCCTATGCACTTATCATGGCGGCCATCCTGGGGATTCCCTCTGCCCAGGGCAAGAGGAAGGCCTTCTCCACCTGTGCGTCCCCCCTCACTGTCGTGGTGGTCTTCTATGGAACAGTCAACTTCCACTATGACAGGCCCAGAGAAGGCTGGACATGGACACTCTGGTCTCTGTGTTCTTCTGTGTGGTGAGCCCCCTGTTGAGCCCCGTCATTCACAGCCTGAGAAGCAACGAGGTCCAGAGTGCCCTGAAGAAGCTGGCTGGAGGGTGTGCATCAATTTGCAGGATCAAAGTCTAGACCAATCTTCAAACTGGAGTATACAGTCATCTGAAAAAAGAGGCCTCCCAGGGACTTGTAGGCACCTGGTTAGAGAGTCTGTATCTGGAGCTTTAACTCCAACTCTTCCAATTAAAATCTCTGAGACTCCTTTCTCTCCTCTCTTTTCACAAACACCCTTTTCCCACTTTCAGGTTCAAGTGTGTCGGACACCTTGTGTGGGTGTTCAGCACCATCTCTGTCTTTCTGTGTTCTCCCCACACCAGAGGGACAGAAAGTAAGAGAATCTCGTTTTCCACACTCCCCAGACTGCAGGCCTCCATTTTAAGAAGTTCTGTCAGGATCAGCCAAACACTAGGCAGAGAGGAAGAAAGAAAAGGAAGAAAGCGGGTTCTTTTGGATCCCATAGCAGCAGCAGCAAACCAGCCCTGTAGAGGCAGGAACTAATCTCCTAGGTGCCAGCAGCTGTGTGTACAGGCTCCTAGACAGCTGTTCCTGAATGTGGGTCACAGTAGCGTGGAATGAGCGTCTCTTTCCAGGGAAGCTAGAGTTTCCATATATGGGGAGGTGTAACCTGCCCTATTTTCCTATTTTTTTCCAGATCTCCCAACCATTTTATAACTTTTTTTTTATGTCAACTTCCTCTACCCTAAGTCATCAAGAGTCGTTCTTCATTTCTACCTGACCATGGTGGCACTGATCACAATAGTGGTTTACATCAGAGATGGTTCTAGATAACAGATCTGAAGAGGTAGGTTGGATGTCTGACCTGAGGGAATTGAATATGTTGATGATGTCAAAGCCCATGGGAAAGGAGACCTGATAATTCCTGGTGTGCAATTACCCAACAGAGACTTTAAGTTATCGTGGCCTGAAATCAAATATCTATGGAAAACTGAGCTTTGGAATAGCACCATCGACTTTCAGGGTGGGAATGAACATTACAACATGATTACAGACTGCTGTTACTGACTGGAGTGGGAGACTTACAGAAAGAAAATGATAGGTTCAAGCATTATATTCCTCCTTAAAGTCAGGTTCAGATCATCAGAAATATTTTCTCTCTGGAAACTGATAAAGGTTAATTTCAGAATAAAACATCCAATTCTCCAAATTGCAGAAGTACAGAGAAAATTATAAATCCACAATTTCTTCAGGTCTCTCTTATGTCAATTAGGACATTAATGGGGGAATGATAGAGACTCTGTTAATTAGAATGGCAAAATACCAGTGGGACTAGACAAATCTCAGAGCTTTGAACCCTGAAATCTTCATTAACCCTCTTTGCTGTCTGAAGCAGCCCCTCCTCCCCCAAGGAGACTAGCTTTCTCTAAATTGAAGACCCTATGGTGACTCTACCTGGGCAGTTGTCTTTTTTTTTAAGAGAGAGTGAGAGAGTAGAGGAGAGGAGAGAAGAGGAGAGTGAGAGAGAGAGAGAGAGAGAGAGAGAGAGAGAGAGAGAGAGAGATACAGAGAGAGAGATTTTTTAATATTCATTTTCTAGTTCTCGGAGGACACAACATCTTTGTTGGTATGTGGTGCTGAGGATCGAACCCGGGCCCTATGCGTGCCAGGCAAGCGCACTACTGCTTGAGCCACATCCCCAGCCCAATTGTCTTTAAGATGCTCATCCATCATCCCACATTGTCACCAGACTCTTAATTGGGGTCTGATCCTAGGACGCCTCAGGTGAGAGTATATAATATAGCCCAGGAGAGTATAAGGGTCACACCAAAATAATGGTAAATATTTTACTTTATATTTTGTTAATAGGAGCCTTAAGAATATATAAGAGAATTTGTTTGAGTCTTCTAGACCAAAGAAGTCAGGACATATTGCTGGATCATCTTGAATGCAGTCACAGGGACGTAATCACCAGAAATGTTAGGGCAAAGGATTTTCCTGAGCCACGGGGAGTGGATATTAGACTCTCTTTGGTTTATGGACTGAAATCTGGACTCAGTGTTTGCTTAAGCTCAATGACCAATATGATCCTGGAATAATGGAGAGGATGGTGATCAGAAATAAATAAGGTGTTGGATGACGTGTTATATGACCCCTTCCCTGGCCGCACAGCTGGATCTGGAGGAAGGCCTGGAGCACCAGCCTTCGCCAAGGCCTCGTGAACATGCATTCAGAAAGCAGCACCAGATCCTTGTGAAACCCGCAGCCGCTGTCCTCAGCACCTTGGGAAGACATTAACAGATGGCATCGTTGAAACGGGCTCCCTGATTTCAGTGAGAATAAGGGGACCCTGAAGTAGAAGAGGCCATGTGGTGGATCAGTGATCAGAACATTTGAATCTGTAGAGATTTTAGACAGTGGTAAATGATTGTGGTATTTATAGATGGGAAAAAATGGGCACCCTCCTAGAATAGTGCCTGTCCCATGTAATGTGAAACTCTTCTTTTCACACTTCATTGGTGCATTGTAGTGGTCCATAATGGTGGGATTTGCTGACACATATTTGAACATGCACACAAAATAACCGTGAACTTTGGCCAATATCATTGCAATATTTCCCTTTTCCTCACTCCTCCACTGGTGCCTTTACTCTACTGATCTTTCTTCAACTTTCATGATGAGACTCCCTTCCGAACTTTCCTTCCTTTTCCCTTTCTAGCTTTAACAGAGGAAAAACATAGGGCCCTTAACTTTTTGAGTTGCTTATTTCCCTTAATGTTCTGAAGATCCATCCATCTTCCAGCATGACATAATTTCGTTCTTCTTTATGGCTGAATAAAATTCCAGTGTGCATATACCAGATGTTCTTTATCCATTCGTCCACTGATGTCACCTCGGCTGGTTCATGGGCATGTATGTTTCATTATAGTATGATGACTTCGATCCGCTGTGATAAATACCAAGCAGAGGTAGAGCTGGGTCGCAGGGTGGTCCATGGCTACTCCTGAGGAGCCTCTATCCCGATTTCTGTGGTGGTTGTGCTGATTTACATGCCCACCAAAAAGGTGAGAGTGCTCCTTTCTCTCCAATTCTCTCCTTGTCACACTCGTTTCTGTTTGTATTCTTTGTGGTTGCCTTTTTCACTGAAGTGAGATTAAATCTCAGGGTAGTCTTGACTTGCAAGTATTTTCATATATTTGTTGGCCACTCACATATTTTCTTCTAAGACGTGTCTGTTTAGTTCATTTACTTTCCCATTTGGTAATTGGGTTATTTGATAATTGGGTTATTTAATAATTGTGGGTTTCATGTTACGTTTTTTGAGTTCTTTATTAATATTCTGAATATTCATCCTCTTTTAGAAGAGCACATCATAAAGATTTTCTCCCTTTCCGTAGGTTCTCTCTTCATATTCTAATTGTCTCCTTTGCTGGGCAGAACCTTTTTAATTTGATGCCATCCTATTAGCTAACTTTTGGTGTTATCTCCTGAGATTTGGCATCCTATTGAAAAAGTCATTGCCTCTGCCTGTAGGTTGGAGTATTGACATTGTTTTTTCCTAAAAACTGCATAATTTATGGCCTAGGGCCTGGGTCTTTAATGCATTTTTAGTTGATTTTTTGCAGGGTGAGCGATAGTTCAGGTCTTATTCTTCTGCATTTGAACAGGGGTGTAGAAGGACTGTTTCAGAGAGTAGATGTTAATGACTGGGGTGCAGAAGAACTGTTGCAGAGAGCAGAAGTTGGAGACTGAGGTGCACAATGACTGTTACAGATAGCAGAGTTTGGAGACTGGGTTGCACAAGGATCGTTGCAGAGAGCAGAGTTTTCAGACTGAGGTGCAGAAGGACTGTTGCAGAGAGCAGATGTTGGAGACTGGGGTTCAGAATGAGTGTTGCAGAGAGCAGAGGTTGGAGGCTGAGATGAAAAGGACTGTTACACAGAGAAGACATTGGAGATTGGGATGAAGAATTATGATACAGAAAGCTGAGGTGGGAGCCTGGGGTGCAGAAGGACCATTAAAGAGAGAAGAGGTTGGAGACTGGTGTACAGAAGGACTGTTTCAGAGAGCAGAGTTTGGAGAGTGGGGTGCAGAAGGCCTGGTACAGAGAGCAGACGTTGGAGACTGGGTTGCAGAAGGACTGTTATAGAGAGCATACTTTTGAGGCTGGGTTGAAGAAGGACTGTTATAGAGAGCAGAGTTTTGAGGCTGGGTTGCAGGAGGATCTTACAGAGAGCAGAGGTTGGTGACTGAGGTGCAGGACGACTGTTACAGAGAGCAGTGGTTGGAGACTGGGGTGCAGAAGCATCGTGCAGAGAGCAGAGTTTTCAGACTGAGGTGCAGAAGGACTTTTACAGAGAGCATAGGATGGTGACTGAGGTGCAGAAGGACTATTACAGAAAGCAGAGGTTGGAAATTGGAGTGCAGAGGGACCGTTACAGAGAGCAGAGGTTGTAGACTGCGGTATACAAAGACTGTTACAGAGAGCAGAGTTTGGAGAATATGGTGAAGAAGGACTGTTACAGAGAGCAGAGGTTAGAGACTGGGGTGCAGAAGGACTGTTACACAGAGCAGAGTTTGAAGACTGGCGTGTAAAAGGACTGTTGCAGAGAGCAGAGATTGGAGACATGGGTGCAGAATGATTGTTAAAGAGAGCAGAGGTTGCAGACTGGGGTCTAGAAAGAATGTAACAGAGAGCAGGATTTGGGGACTAAGGTGCAGAGGGACAGTTACATAGAGCACAGGTTGGAGATTGGGGTGCAGAAATACTGATACATAAAGCAAAGTTTGGAGACTCGGGTGTATAAGTACCCTTACAGAGAGCAGAGGTTGGAGACTGAGGTGCAGAAAGACCATTGCAGAGACTAGAGGTGGAGACAGAGGTGCAGAATGATTGGTACAGAGAGCAGAGGTTGGAGACTGGGGTGCAGAAGGACTGTTGCAGATAGCAGAGTTTGGAGAATGGGATGAAGAAGAACTGTTGCAGGGAGCAGGTTTTGGAGACTTGGGTGCAGAATGACTGTTGCAGAGAGCAGAATTTGAGAATGAGTTTCAGAAGAACTGTTACAGAGAGCAGAGTTTGGAGACTGGTGTTCAGAAGGACTGATACAGAAAGCAGAGGTTGAAGACTGTGGTGCAGAAGGACCGTTGCAGAAAGCAGCATTCGGAGACTGCAATAAAGGAGGACTGTTACAGAGAGCAGAGGTTGGAGAATGGTTTATAGAAGAACTCTTTCAGAGTGCAGATGTTGGAGACTGGGGTTCATAAGAACTGTTTCAGAGAGCAGAGTTTGGAGACTGGGGTTCAGAAAAACTGTCACAGAGAGCAGAGGTTGGAGACTGAGGTGCAGAAAGAATGTTACAGAGAGCAAAGTTTGGAGACTGTGGTGCAGAATTACTGATACAGAAAGCAGATGTTGAGACTGGGGTGCAGAAGGACTGTTACTTAGAGCAGAGTATGGAGACTGGGGTACGGAAAAACTGTTGCAGAGAGCAGAGGTTAGAGAATGGGGTGCAGAAGGACCATTACGGAGAGCAGATGTTAAAGAATGGGGTTCAGAAGTAAAGTTGCAGAGTTCAGAGGTTGAAGACAGAGGTGCAGAAGGACTGTTACAGAGAGTAGATGTTGGAAACCGTGGTTCAGAAGGACTTATACAGAAAGCAGAGGTTTGAGACTGGGGTGCAGAAGGACCGTTACAGAGAGCACAGGTTGGAGACTGTGGTACAATAGGACTGTTACAGAGAGCAGAGGTTGGAGACTGAGGAGTAAAGGACTGATGCAGAGAACTGATGTTGGAGACTGGGTTGTAGCAGGATCGTTGAAGAAAGCAGAGTTTGTAAACTGGGTTGAAAAAGGAATGTTACAGAGAGCAGAGTTTGGAAACTGGGGTGCAGAACGACCTTACAGAGAACAGAGGTTGAAGACTGCAGTGCAGAAGGAGTATTGAGGAGAAGAGACGTTGAAGACTGGGGTGCAGAAGGACTGTTGCAGAGATCAGATGTTGGAGACTGGGGTGCATAAGGATCGTTGCAGAGAGCAGAGGTTGTAGACAGGGGTGCAGAAAAACGGTTGCAGAGAGCAAAATTTGAATTCTGAGGTGCAGAAAACAGTTAAAGGGAGCAGAGGTTGGAAACTGGGGTGCAGAAGGATCGTTGAAGAGAGCAGAGGTGGAGACTGGGCTGCAGAAGGATCGTTAAAGAGATAAGAGGTGGGAGACTGTGGTGCAGAAGGACTGTTAAAGAGAGCACAGGTTGGAGACTGGGGTGCAGAAGGAATGTTGCAGAAAGCAGAGGTTGGAGACTGGGGTATAGATGGACTGTTGCAGAGAGCAGAGGTGGGAAACTGCGGTGCAGAAGGACTGTTACAGAGAGCAAAGGTTGCAGACTGGCGTGCAGAAAGACTGTTTCAGAGAGCAGAGTTTGGAGACTGGGGTGCATAAGGCCTGCTACAGAGCAGAGGTTTTAGACTGGGTTGCAGAAGGACTGTTATAGAGAGCAGAGTTTTGAGGCCGGATTGAAGAAGGATTTTACAGAGAGCAATGGTTGGTTACTGTGGTGCAGGAGGAATGTTACAGAGAGCAGTGATTGGAGACTGGGGTGCAGAAGGATAGTGCAGAGAGCAGAGGTATCAGACTGAGGTGCAGAAGGACTGTAACAGAGAGCAGAGTTTGGCGACTGAAGTGCAGCATGACTGTTATAGAGAGCAGAGTTTGGTGACTAAGGTGCAGAAAGACTGTTACAGAAAGCAGATTTTGGAAATTGGGGTACATAGGGACCGTTACAGAGAGCAGAGGTTGGAGACTGCAGTATGGAAAGACTGTAATAGAGAGCAGAGGTTGGAGACTGGGGTGCAGAAGGACTGTTACACAGAGCAGAGGTTGAAGACTGGGGTGTACAAGGACTGTTGCAGAGAGTAGAGGTTGGAGACTTGGTTGAAGAAGTACTGTTGCAGAGAGCAGAATTTGGAGACTTAGGTGCAGAAGGACTGTTGAGGAGAGAAGACGTTGGAGACTAGGGTGCAGAAGGATCGTTGCTGAGAGCAGAGGTTAGAGACTGAGGTGCAAAAAGACTGTTACAGAGAGTAGAGTTTGGAGACTGGAGTGCAGAAGGCTTGTTACAGAGAGCAGAGTGTGGAGAAGGGTTCCAGAAGGACTGTTAAAGATCACAGAGTTTGGAAACTGGGTATTAGAAGGATCTAACAGATACCAGATGTTGGGGATCCAGGTGCAAAAGGACTGTTAGAGAGAGTAGTGGTTGGAGACAGCAGCAAAAGGATCATAGCAGAGAACAGTGTTTTAAGACTGAGGTGCAGAAGGACTGTTGCAGAGACCACAGGTTGGAGACTGGGGTGCGGAAGGACTGTTGCAGAGAGTAGAGGTTGAAGACTGAGGGCAGAATTATTGTTACAGAGAGCAGAGTTTGAATACTGGGTTGCAGAAGTACTGTTACAGTGAGCAACATTTGGAGACTGGTTTGCAGAAGGATCTTGCAGAGAGCAGAGGTTAGAGACTGGGGGCAGAAAAACTGTTGTAGAGAGCAGATGTTGGAGACTGGGGTCCAGAAGGATCCTTGCAGAGAGTAGAGGTTGAAGACTGGGGTGCAGAAAGCCTCTTACAGAGAGCAGAGTTTGGAGACTGGTGTGCACAAGGCCTGTTACAGAGAGCAGAGGTTGGAGACTGGGGTGCAGAAGGACTGTTACAGAGAGCAGAGTTTGCAGACTGGGTTTCAGAAGAATCTTACAGAGAGATGAGGTTGGAGACTGAGGTACAGAACGACTGTTGCAGAGAGCAGACGTTGGAGACTGGGGTGCAGAAGGATCGTTGGGGTGAGTAGAGCATAGAGACTGGTTTGTAGATGGACTGTTGCAGAGAGAAGAGGTTAAAGTCTGGGGTGTAGAAGGACTGTTTCAGAGAGCAGATGTTGGAGACTTGCTTGCAGAAGGACTGTTTCATAGAGCAGAGATTGGAGACTGAGGTACAGAAGGACTGTTACAGAGAGCAGAGTTGGGGGACTGGGCTGAAGATGGATTATTGCAGAGAGCAGAGTTTTCAGACTGAGGTTCAGAAGAACTTTTGCAGAGAGAAGATGTTGGAGACTGGGGATCACAAGGACTGTTGTAGAGAGCAGAGGTTGGAGACTGAGGTGTAGAAAGACTGTTACATTGAGCAGAAGTTGAAGACTGAGGTGCAGAATGGCTGATAGAGAAAGCAGATGTTGGAGACTGGGGTGCAGAAGGACCATTACAGAAGGCAATGTTTGGAGAATCCGGTACAGAAAGACAGTTACAGCGAGCAGAGGTTGGAGACTGGTGTGCAGAAAGATCTTACAGAGAGCAGATGTTGGAGACTTGGGTGCAAAAGAACTGTTGTAGAGA
This sequence comes from Ictidomys tridecemlineatus, assembly GCF_052094955.1. NCBI lineage: Eukaryota > Metazoa > Chordata > Mammalia > Rodentia > Sciuridae > Ictidomys > Ictidomys tridecemlineatus. Next base: position 38,740 of record NW_027521132.1, on the reverse strand, counting down.
GCAGAGTTTAGAGACTGAGGTACATAAGGACTGTTACTAATAGCAGAGGTTGGAGACTGCGTGCAGAAGGATTATTGCAGAGAGCAGAGATTTCAGACTGAGGTACACAAGAACTGTTGCAGAGAGCAGATGTTATAGACTGGGTTACATAAGGACTGTTACAGCGAGCACAGGTATGAGACTCGGGTGCAGAAGTATCGTTGCAGAGAGCAGAGGTTGGAGACTGGGGTGCAGATGGACTGACACAGAGAGCAGAGTTTGGAGACTGGGGTGCAGAAGGTCTGTTACAGAGAGCAGAGTTTGTTGACTTGGGTAATGAAGGACTGTTACAGAGAGCAGAATTTGGAGACTAATTTGCAGAAGGATCTTACAGAGAGCAGAGGTTGGAGACTGAAGTGCAGAAGCACTGTTACAGAGAGTGGAGGTTGGATACTGAGGTGCAGAAGGACAGTTGCAGAGAGCAGAGGTTGGAGACTGAGGTGCAGAAGGACTCTTGCCGAGAGGAGAGGTTTTAGACTGGGATGTAGAAGGACTGTTGCAAAGAGTAGACGTTGGAGATTGGGGTCCAGAAAGACAGTAGCAGAGAGCAGACTTGGAGACTAAGGTACAGAAGTACACTTACACAGAGCAGAGTTTGGAGATTGGGGTGCAGAAGGACTGATACAGAAAGCAGAGTTTTGAGACTCAGGTGAAGAAGTACCCTTAGAGAGAGCAGAGGTTGGAGAATGCAGTACAGAAGGACTATTACAGAGACCAGAGTTTGGAGACTGGGGTGGAGAATGACTGTTGCAGAGAGCAGATGTTAAAGACTGGGGTACCAATGGACTGTTGCAGAGATCAGAGAATGGAGACTGTGGTGCAGAAGAACTGTTGCAGAGAGCAGACGTTGCAGACTGAGTTGCAGAAGGACTGTTACAGAGGGCAGAGTTTAGAGACTGTGGTGCAAAACGACTGATACAGAAAGCAGATGTTGGGTACTGGGGTGCATAAGGACCCTAACGGAGAACAGAGGTTGCAGACTGCGGTACAGAATGACTGTTACAGAGAGCAGAGGTTGGAGACTGGGGTACAGAAGAACTGATGAAGAGAACAGATGTTGGAGACTGGGGTGCAGAAGTATCGATGGGGCGAGCAGAGAATAGAGACTGGAGTGTAGAAGGACTGTTGCAGAGAGCAGAATTAGGAGACTGGGGTGCAGAAAGATTGTTGGGGCGAGCAGAGTATGGAGACTGGGGTGTAGAGTGACTGTTGCAGAGAGCAGAGTTTGAAGACTGGGTTTCGAAGGATTGATTCAGAGAGAAGATGTTGGAGACTTGGATGCAGAAAAACTGTTGCATAGAGCAGATATTGGAGACTGAGGTACAGAAGGACTGTTACAGAGAGTAGAGGTTAGAGACTGGGCGTCAGATGGATTATTGCAGAGAGCAGCGTTTTCAGACTGAGGTACAGAAGAACTGTTGCAGAGAGCAGATGTTCGAGACTGGGGTTCACAAGGACTGTTGCAGCGAGCAGAGGTTTGAGACTGCGGTGCCAAAGGATCTTTGCAGAGAGCAGAGCTTGGAGACTGAAGTGCAGAAGGATCGTTGAGTAGAGCAGAGGTTTGAGACTGGGGTGCAGAAGGATCATTACAGAGAGCAGAGTTTGTAGACTGGCATGCAGAAGAAATGTTGCAGAGAGCAGAGGTTGGAGACTTGGGTGCAGAAGGACTGTTGCAGAAAGCAGAGGTTGGAGACTGTGGTGCCGAAAGACTGTTACATTGAGCAGAGGTTGGAGACTGGGGTGCAGAAGGACTGATAGAGAAAGCAGATGTTGGAGACTGGGGTGCAGAAGAATTTTTACAGAGGGCAATGTTTAGAGAATCCAGTACAGAAGGACAGTTACAGCGAGCAGAGGTTGGAGACTGGTGTGTAGAAAGATCTTACAGAGAGCAGATGTTGGAGCCTGGGGTGCAAAAGGACTGTTGTAGAGAGCAGAGGTTGGAGACTGGGGTGTTGAATGTCGTTGCAGAGAGTAGAAGTCTGAGACTGGGGTTCTGAAGGCCTCGTACAGAGAGCAGAGTTTGGAGACTGGGATACAGAAGGCCTGTTACAGAGACCAGAATTTAGAGACTGGGTGCAGAAAGATTGTTACAGACAGCAGAGTTTGAATACTGGGTTTCCGAAGGGTCTTACAGAGAGCAGAGTTTGGAGACTGAGGTACAGAAGGACTATTACTAAGATCAGAGGTTTGAGATTGCGTGCAGAAGGAGTATTGCAGAGAGCAGGGATTTCAGATTGAGGTACACAAGAACTGTTGCAGAGAGCAGATGTTGTAGACTGGGTTACACAAGGACTGTTACAACGAGCACAGGTATGAGACTGGGGTGCAGAAGGATCGTTGCAGAGAGCAGAGGTTGGAGACTGGGGTGCAGATGGACTGACACAGAGAGCAGAGTTTGAAGACTGGGGTGCAGAAGGTCTGTTACAGAGAGCAGAGTTTGGAGACTGGGGTAATGAAGGACTGTTACAGAGAGCAGAGTTTGGAGACTAAGTTGCAGAAGGATTTTACAGAGAGCAGAGGTGGGAATCTGAAGTGCAGAAGCACTGTTACAGAGAGTGGAGGTTGGAGACTGAGGTGCAGAAGGACAGTTGCAGAGAGCAGAGGTTTGAGACAGAGGTGCAGAAGGACTGTTGCAGAGAGCAGAGGTTTTAGACTGGGATGTAGAAGGACTGTTGCAGAGAGTAGACGTTGGAGATTGGGGTCCAGAAGGACTGTAGCAGAGAGCAGACTTGGAGACTAAGGTGCAGAAGTACAGTTACACACAGCAGAGGTTGGAGATTGGGGTGCAGAAGGACTGATACAGAAAGCAGAGTTTCGAGACTCAGGTGCAGAAGTACCCTTAGGGAGAGTAGAGGTTGGAGAATGCAGTACAGAAGAACTGTTACAGAGAGCAGAGATTGGAGACTGGGGTGGAGAATGACTGTTGAAGAGAGCAGATATTGGAGACTGGGGTGCAAAAGGACTGCTGCAAAGAGCAGAAAATGGAGAGTGGGGTGAAGAAGGACTGTTGTAGAGACCAGAGGTTGCAGACTGAGTTGCAGAAGGACTCATGTAGGGAACAGATGTTGGAGCCTTGGGTGCAGAAGGATCGTTTAGACTAGCAGAGTATGGAGACTAGGGTGTAGAAGAACTTTTGCAGAGAGCAGATGTTGGAGACTTGGGTGCAGAAGGACTGTTGCAGAGAGCAGATGTTGGAGACTGAGGTACAGAAGGAATGTTACAGAGAACAGAAGTTGGAGACTGAGGTGCAAATGGATTACTTCAGAGAGCATAGTTTTCAGACTGAGGTACAGAACAACTGTTGCAGGAAGTAAATGGTGGAGACTTGGGTTCAATAGGACTGTTGCAGCTAGCAGAGGTTTGAGGCTGGGGTGCAGAAAAATCATTGCAGAGAGCAGAGGTTGGAGACTGAGGTGCAGAAGGATCATTGCAGAGAGCGGAGGTTCGAGACTGAGGTGCAGAAGGACTGTTATAGAGAGGAGACTTTGGAGACTGGGTTTCAGAAGGATCTTACAGAGAAAGAGTTTGGAGACTGAGGTTCAGAAGGACTGATACAGAGAGCGGAGGTTCGAGACTGAGGTGCAGAAGGATCGTTACAGAGAGCAGAGGTTGGAGACTGGGGTGCAGACGGACTTATACAGAGAGCAATGGTATAATACTGGGGTGCAGAAGGCATGTTGCAGAGAGTAGAGGTTGAAGACTGAGGTTCAGAAGGACTGTTGCTGAGAGTAGAAATTTGAGAATGCGTTTCAGAAGGACTGTTGCAGAGAGTAGAGTTTGGTGACTGAGGTTCAGATAGACGGACAAAGAAAGCAGAGGTTGGAGACTGGCGTACAAAAGGACCTTTACAGAGAACAGAGTTTTAAGACTGAGTTACAGAAGGATCATAGCAGAGAGCAGAGGTGGAGACTTGGCTGCCGAAGGACTGTTACACACAGCACACGTTGCAGTCTGCGGTGAAGAAGGAATTTTGCAGACAGCAGAGGTTGGAGACTGGGGCACATAAGGACTGTTGCAGATAGTAGAGTTTGGATATGAGGTGCAGAAAGATTGTTACAGAGAGCAGAGGTTGTAGACTGGCTTGCAGAAGGACTGATACAGAAAGCAGAGGTTGGAAACTGGGGTGCAGAAGGACCGTTACAGAGGGAAAAGTTTGAAGACTGCGGTACAGAAGGACTGTTACAGAGAGTAGAGGGTGGCGACTGGAGTGCAGAAGGAGTGTTGCAAAGAACAGAGTTTGGAGACTGAGGTGCAGAAGGACTGTTACAGAGGGCAGAGTTTTTAAACAAGGTTGCAGAAGGATCTTACAGAGAGCAGAGATTGTAGACCGAGGTGCAACAGGACTGTTACAGAGAGCAGATGTTGGAGACTGGGGTGAAGAAGGATTGTTATAGGGACCAGACTTTAAAGACTGGGATGCCGAAGGTTTGTTATGGATAGGAGAGTTGGGAGAAGGCGTGCAGAAGGACTGTTACAGAGGGCAGAGTTTGGAGTCTGGGTTGCAGAAGGTACTTACAGAGAGTAGTTGTTTGAGAGTGAGGTGCAGAGGGACTGTACAATGAGTAGATGTTGGAGATTGAGGCTCAGAAAGATTATTACAGAGAGCATAGTTTGGAGACTGGGGTGCAGAAGGACTTTTTCAGATATGAGAGGTTGGAGACTGGGGTGTAGAAGGACTGTTACAGAAACCAGAAGTTGGAATCTGGGGTGCTAAAGGACTGTTGGAGAGAGCAGATGTAGGAGACTGACATGCAGAAGGACTCTCACAAAGAGCAGAGGTTTTCAACTAAGGTGCAGAAGGACTGATACAGAGAGCAGAGTTTCGAGACTGGGTTGCAGAAGGCCTGTTACAGAGAGCAGAGTTTGGAGACTGGGGTGCAGAAGGGGTGTTAGAGAGAGCAGAGTTTGGAGACTGGGTTGCAGAAAGATCTTACGTAGAGCAGAGTTTGGAGACTGAGGTGCAGAAGGACTGTTATGGAGAGCAGAGTTTGGAGACTGGGGTGCAGAAAGATCGTTGGAGACAGCAGATTTTCCAGACTGAGGTGCAGAAGGACTGTTTCAGAAATCAGATGTTGGAGACTTGGGTGCAGAAGGACTGCTGTACAGAGCAGATGTTGGAGACTGGGATGCAGAAGGATCGTTGCAGAGAGCAGAGGTTGGACACTGGGTTGCAGAATGACTGTTACACAGAGCAGAGTTTGAAGCCTGAGGTGAAGAAGAACTGTTACAGAGAGCAGATGTGGGAGACAGAGGTGCAGAACTGATAAAGAGCAGAAGTTGGAGACTAAGGTACAGAAGAACTGTTACTAAGAGCAGAGGTTGGAGACTCGGGTGCAGAAAGATTATTGCAGAGAGCAGAGTTTTCAGACTGAGGTACAGAAGAACTGTTGCAGAGAGCAGATGTTGGAGATTGGGGTCCACAAGAACTGTTGCAGCGAGCAGAGGTTGGAGACTGGTGTGCAGAGGGATCATTGCAGAGAACAGATGTTGGAGACTGGGGTGCAGAAGGACTGATACAGAGAGCAGAGTTCGGAAACTGGGGTGCAGAAGGTTTTTTACAGAGAGCAGAGTGTGGATACTGGGTTGCAGAAAAATCTTACATAGAGCAGAGGTTGGAGACTGAGGTGTAGAAGCACGGTATCAGAGAGTAGAGGTTGGAGACTCAGGTGCAGAAGGACCATTGCAGAGAGTAGAGGTTGTAGACGGAGGTGCAGAAGGATTGTTAGAGAGAGCAGAGGTTAGAGACTGGGGTCTAGAAAAACTGTAGCAGAGAGCAAAGTTTGGAGATTAAGGTGCAGAGGTACAGTTACACAGAGCACAGGTTGGAGACTTGGGTGCAGAAGGACTGATACAGAAATCAGATGTTGGAGACTCACGTGTAGAAATACCCTTACAGAGAGCAGATGTTGGAGAATGCAGTACAGAAGGACTGTTATAGAGAGCAGAGGTTGGAGACTGGGGTGCAAAAGTACTGTTGCAGAGAGCAGAGAATGGAGACTGGGGTGCAGTAGGACTGTTGCAGAGAGCAGAGGTTGCAGACTGACTTGCAGACAAACTGTTACAGAGGGAAGAATTTTGAGACTGTGGTGCAAAACGACAGATACAGGAAGCAAAGGTTGGATACTCAGGTGCATAAGGAGTCTTATGGAGAACAGTAGCTGGAGACTGCGGTAGAGAAGGACCTTTACAGAGAGCAGAGTTTGGAGACTGAGGTGCAAAAGAACTGATGTAGAGACCAGAGGTTGGAGACTGGTGTGCTGAAGGATCGTTGGAGCGAGCAGAGTATGGATACTGGGATGTAAAAAAACTGTTCCAGAGAACAGAGTTTGGAGACTGGGGTTTAGAAGGACTGTTTCAGAGAGCAGATGTTGGAGACTTGGGTGCAGAAGGGCTGTTGCATAGAGCAGAGATTGGAGACTGAGGTACAGAAGGACTGTTAAAGAGAGCAGAGGTTGGAGATTGGGGTGCAGAAGGATTATTGCAGAGAGCAGATTTTTCAGACTGAGGTACAGAAGAACTGTTGCAGAGAGCAGATGTTGGAGACTTTGGTTTAGAAGGATTGTTGCAGCGAGCAGAGTTTTGAGACTAGGGTGTAGAAGGATCGTTGCAGAGAGCAGATGTTGGAGACTGGGGTGCAGAAGGACGGTTGCAGAAAGCAGCGTTTGGAGACTGAGGTGAAGAATGACTTTTAAGATAGCAGAGGTTGGAGACTGGGGTGCAAAAGGTTGGTTGCACACAGCAGAGGTTAGAGACTGGGGTGCAGAAGGACCATTGCAGAGGTCAGAGTTTGGGGACTGAGGTGCAGAAGGATTGTTACAGAGAACAGAAGTTGAAGACTGGGGTGCAGAAAGACTGTTGCGGAGAGCAGAGTTTGGAGACAGGGGTTTAGAAAGACTGTTGAAGAGAGCAGAGGTTGGACACTGGGGTGCAGAAGGATCTTACAGAAAGCAGAGTTTGGGGACTGAGGTGCAGAAGGAATGTAACAGAGCAGAGTTAGGAGACTGTGGTTCAGAAGGACTGATACAGAAAGCAGAGGTTGGAGAATAGGGTGCAGAAAGACCATTACAGAATGCAGAAGTTGGAGACTGTGGTACAGAAGGACTGTTACAGAGAGTAGAGTTTGGAAATTGGGGAGCAGAAGGACTGTTTCAGAAAACAGAGTTTGGAGACTGGGTTGCAGCAGGAACGTTGAAGAAAGCAGAGGTTGGAGACTGGGTTGGAGAAGAAATGTTACAGAGAGCAGAGTTTGGAAACTGGGGTGCAGAAGGACCTTACAGAAAACAGAGTTTGGAGACTGGGGTGCAGAAGGAGTGTTAAGGAGAGGAGACGTTGGAGACTGGGGTGCAGAAGGATCGTTGCAGAGAGCAGAGGTTGAAAACTGGGGTGGAGAAGGACAGTTGCAGAGAGCAGAGATTTGAGACTGATGTGCAGAAAAACTGTTACAGATAGCAGAGGTTGGAGAGTGAGGTGCAGAAGAATCGTTGCAGAGAGCAGAGGTAAAGACTGGGCTGAAGAAGGATTGTTACAGAAAGCAGATGTGGGAGACTTGGGTGCAGAAGGACTGTTACAGAGAGAACAGGTTGGATACTAGGGTGCAGAAGGAATGTTGCAGAAAGCAGAGGTTGAAGACTGGGGTGCCGAATGACTGTTGCAGAGAGCAGAGTTTGGAGACTGAGATGCAGAAGGACTGTAAAACAGAAAAGACGTTGGAGACTGGGGTAAAAAATTATGATACAGAAAGCTGAGGTGGGAGACTGGGGTGCAGAAGGACCGTTACAGAGAGCAGAGGTTGGAGACTGGCATGCAGAAAAACTGTTTCAGAGAGCAGAGTTTGGAGACTGGGGTGCAAAGGCCTGCTACAGAGAGCAGAGGTTGGAGACTGGGTTGCAGAAGGACTATTATAGAGAGCAGAGTTTTGAGGCGGGGTTGCAGAAGGACTGTTATATGGAGCAGAGTTTTGAGCCTGGGTTGCAGAAGGATCTTACAGAGAACAGAGGTTTGTGACTGAGGTGCAGGATGACAATTACAGAGAGTAGTGGTTGGAGACTGGGGTGCAGAAGGATTGTGCAGAGAGAAGAGCTTTAAGACTGAGGTACAGAAGTACTGTTACAGAGAGCAGAGGTTGGAGACTGAGGTGCAGAAGGAAGGTTACAGAGAGCAGAGTTTGGTGACTGAGGTACAGAAGGATTGTTACAGACAGCAAAGGTTAGAAATTGGGCTGCAGAGGGACCGTTACAGAGAGCAGAGGTTGGAGACTGCGGTATACAAAGACTGTAACAGAGAGCAGAAGTTGGAGAGTATGGTGCAGAAGAACTGTTACAAAGACCAGAGGTTGGAGACTGGGGTGCAGAAGGACTGTTACACAGAGCAGAGGTTGAAGACTGGGGTGTAGAAGGACTGTTGCAGAGAGCAGAGGTTGGAGACTTGGGTGCAGAAGGAGTCTTGCAGAGAGCAGAATTTGGAGACGGAGGTGCAGAAGGACTGTTAAAGTTACCAGAGTTTGGAGACTGGGGTGCAGAAGGACTGTTGCATGGAGCAGGTCTTGGAGACTTGGGTGCAGAAGGACTTATGCAGAGAGTAGAATTTGGAGACTGTGGTGCAGAAGGACTGTTGCAGATAGTAGAGGTTGGAGACTTGGGTGCAGAAGGACTGATACAGAAATCAGAGGTTGGAAACTGAGGTGCAGAAGGACCAATACAAAGAGCAGAGTTTGGAAACTGTAATACAGGAGGACGTTTACAGAGAGAAGAGGTTGGAGACTGGAGTGGAGAAGAACTGTTTCAGAGTGCAGATGTTGGAGACTGGTGTGCAGAAGAAGTGTTGCAGAGAGCAGTGGTAGGAGACTGAGATGCAGAAAAAATGTTAAAAAGAGCAGAGTTTGGAGACTGCGGTGAAGAAGGACTAATAGAGAGAGCAGAGTTTAAAGACTGGTGTGCAGAAGGCCTGTTACAGAGAGCAGAGTTTGAAGACTGGCTACAGAAGGGCTGTTACAAAGAGCAAAGTTTGGAGACTGGGTTGCAGAAGAATATTACGTAGAGCAGAGTTTGGAGACTTTGGTGCAGAAGGATTGTTACAGAGAGCAGAGGTTGGCGACTGGGGTGCAGTAGGATTATTGCAGAGAGCAGAGTTTTGAGACTGTTGTGCAGAAGGATTATTGCAGAGAGCAGAGGTTGGAGACTTGCGTGCAGAAGGACGGTTGCAGAGAGCAGATGTTGGAGACTGGGATGCAGAAGGATCGTTGCAGAGATCAGAGATTGGAAACTGGGTTGCAGAAGGACTGTTACACAGAGCAGTGGTTGAAGACTGGAGTGTAGAGAGACTGTTGCAGAGTGCACATTTTGGAGACTGGGGTGCAGGAGGACTGTTATAGAGAGCAGATTTTGGAGACTGAGATGCAGAAGGACTGTTACAGAGAGCAGAGGTTGGAAACTGGAGTGCAGAAAGACTGATACAGAAAGCAGAGGTTGGAGACTTGGGTCCAGAATGAACCTCACAGACAGCAGAGGTTGGAGACTGCAGTTCATAAAAACTGTTACAAAGAGCAGAGGTTGGAGACCAGGGTACAGAAGGACAGTTGCAGAGAGCAGAGGTTGGAGAATGGGATGCAGAAGTACTGTTTCAGAGAGTAGATGTTAAAGACTGGGGTGCAGAAAAAGTGTATCAGAGAGCAGAAGTTGGAGACTTGGGTGCAGAGGATTGTTGCAGGGAGCAGAGGTTGGAGACTGGGATGAAGAAGAACTGTTACAGAGATAAGAGTTTTGAGATTAAGGTGCAGAAGAATCATACAGAGAGTAGAGTTTGGAGAGTCAGGTGCAGACGAACTGTTGCACAGAGCAGAGGTTGGAGACTGGGGTGCAAAAGGACTGTTACAGACAGCAGAGTTTGGAGCCTGGGTGGCAGAAGCATCTTACATAAAGCAGAGTTTGGAGACTGAGGTGCAGAAGAATTGTTAATGAGAGCAATGGTTGAAGACTGAGGTTCAGAAGGATTTTTGCAGAAAGCAGAGGTTGGAGACTGTGGTTCAGAAGGATTGTTACAGTGAGCAGAGGTTGGAGATTGGGATGAAGAAGGACTGTTACGGAGATCAGAGTTTGGAGACTAGGGTGCAGAAGGATCTTTCAGAGATCAGAGGATGGAGACTGTGGTGCAGACGAACTGTTGCACATAGCAGAGGTTTGAGACTGGGGTGCAGAACGACAGTTACAGAGAGCAAAGTTTGGAGACTGGGTTGCAGAAAGATCTTACATAAAGCAGAGGTTGGAGACTGAGGTGCAGAAGAAATGATACCCAGAGCAGAATTTGTAGACTGGGGTGCAGAAGGACTGTTGCCGAGAACAGATATTGGTGACTGTCGTGCAGAAGGACCTTTGCAGAGAGCAGAGGTTGGAGACGGGGTAGAGAAGAAATGTTACAGAGAGCAGAGTTTGGAGACTGAGTTGCAGAAGGACTGTTACAGAGAGCAGAGGTTGAAGACTGGGATACAGAAGGACTGTTACAGAGAGCAGAGTTTGGAGACAGGGTTGCAGCAGGATCTTACAGAGAGCAGAGGTTGGAGACTGAGGTGGAACAGGACTGTTACAGAGAGCAGAGTTTTGAGACTCAGGTGCAGAAGAGACTGGGGTGCAGAAAAATTGTTGCAGAGAACCGAGTTTTTAGACTGAGTTGCAGAAGGACTGTTGGAGATTACAGAGGTTGGAGACTGGGGTGCAGAAGCATCTATATGGAGAGCAGAGGTTTGAGACTGGGGTGCAGAAGGACTGTTGCCGAGAACAGATGTTGGTGACTGTCGTGCAGAAGGACCGTTGCAGAGAGCAGAGGTTGGAGACGGGGTAGAGAAGAAATGTTACAGAGAGCAGAGTTTGGAGACTGAGTTGCAGAAGGACTGTTACAGAGAGCAGAGGTTGGAGACTGGGGTACAGAAGGACTGTTACAGAGAGCAGAGTTTGGAAACAGGGTTGCAGCAGGATGTTACAGAGAGCAGAGGTTGGAGACTGAGGTGGAACAGGACTGTTACAGAGAGCAGAGTTTTGAGACTCAGGTGCAGAAGAGACTGGGGTGCAGAAGGATTGTTGCAGAGAACCGAGTTTTTAGACTGAGGTGCAGAAGGACTGTTGGAGATTACAGAGGTTGGAGACTGGGGTGCAAAAGCATCTATATAGAGAGCAGAGGTTTGAGACTGGGGTGCAGAAGAACTGTTACAGAGAACAGAGGTTGGAGACTGCTGTGCAGAAGGACTGTTACAGAGAGCAGAGTTTGGTGAAGGGATGCAGAACGACTGTTACAGAGGGCAGAGTTGGGAGACTGGGTTGAAGAAGGATCATACAGAGAGGAGAGGTTGGAGACTGAGGTGCAGAAGGACTGTTACAGAGAGTAGAGGTTCGAGACTGAGGTGCAGAAGGAATATTGCAGAGAGCAGAGGTAGAGACAGAGGTGCAGAAGGATTGTTACAGAGACCAGAGGTTGGAGACTGGAGTTTAGAAGGACTGTTGCAGATAGCAGAGGTTGGAGAATGGGGTGAAGAAGGACTGTTGCAGGGAGCAGGTGTTGGAGACTTGGGTGCAGAAGGACTGTTGCAGAGAGCAGAATTTGGAGACTGAGTTGAATAAGGACTGTTACAGAGAGCAGAGGTTGGAAACTTGTGTTCAGAAGGACTGATACAGAAAGAAGAGGTTGAAGACTGGGGTGCAGAAAGACCGTTGCAGAGAGCAGAGTTCGGAGACTGCAATACACGAGGACTGTTACAGAGAGCAGAGGTTGGAGAATGGTTTTTATAAGAACTGTTTCAGAGTGCAGATGTTGGAGACTGGGGTTCAGAAGAACTGTTGGAGGGAGCAGAGTTTGGAGACTGGGGTGCAGAAGAACTGTCGCAGAGTGTAGAGGTTGGAGACTGAGGTGCAGAACGAATGTTACAGAGAGAAAAGGTTTGAGACTGGGGTGCAGAATTACTGATACAGAAAGCAGAGGTTGAGACTGGGGTGCAGACCGACCGGTACAGAGAGAAGAGGTTGGAGACTGTGGTACAGAAGGACTGTTGCATAGAGCGGGGGTTAGAGAATTGGGTGCAGAAGGACTTTTACAGAGAGCAGAGGTTAGAGAATGGGGTGCCGAAGTAAGGTTGCAGAGTTCAGAGGTTTGAGACAGAGGTGCAAAAGTACTGTTACAGAGAGCAGAGGTTGGAAACCATGGTTAAGAATAACTTATACAGATAGCAGAGGTTTGAGACTGGGGTGCAGAAGGACTGTCACAGAGAGCAGAGGTTGGAGACTGCAGTACAGAAAGACTGTTACAGAGAGCAGAGGTTTGAGACTGGGGAGTAGAAAGACTTTTGCAGAGAACGGTTGTTGGAGACTGGGTTGCAGCAGGACCATTGAAGAAAGCAGAGGTTTTAGACTGAGTTGGAGAAGGAATGATACAGAGAGCAGAGTTTGGAAACTGGGGTGCAGAACGACCTTACAGAGAACAGAGGTTGGAGAGTGTGGTGCAGAAGGAGTGTTAAGGAGATGAGACTTTGGAGACTGGGAAGCAGAAAGACTGTTGCAGAGAGCAGATGTTGGAGACTGGGGTGCATAAGGATCGTTGCAGAGAGCAGAGGTTGGATACAAGGTTGCAGAAGGACGGTTGCAGAGAGCAGAGGTTGGAGTCTTAGGTGCAGAAAAACAGTTACAGAGAGCAGAGGTTGGAGACTCGGGTGCAGAAGGATCGTTGAAGAGAGCAGAAGTTGGAGACTGAGTTGCAGAAGAATCCTTGAATAGAGCAGAGGTGGAGACTGGGCTGCAGAAGGAATGTTGCAGAAAGCAGATGTTGGAAACTGGGGTGCAGAAAAACTGTTGCAGAGAGCAGACTTTAAAGACTGAGATGCAGAAGGACTGTTACACAGAGCAGACGTTTGAGACTGGGGTGAAGAATTATGATACAGAAAGCTGAGGTGTGAGACTGGGGTGCAGAAGGACCTTTACAAAAAGCAGAGGTTGCAGACTGGCGTGCAGAAGGACTGTTTCAGAGGGCAGAGTTTGGAGACTTGGGTGCATAAGGCCTGCTATAGAGAGCAGAGTTTGGAGACTGGGTTGCAGAAGGACTGTTATAGAGAGCAGTCTTTTGAGGCTGGGTTGCAGTAGGATCTTACAGAGAGCAATGATTGGTGACTGTGGTGCAGGACGAATGTTACAGAGAGCAGTGATTGGAGACTGGGGTGCAGAAGGTTAGTGTAGAGAGCAGAGGTTTCAGACTGAGGTGCAGAAGGACTGTTACAGAAAGCAGAGGTAGGAAATTGGGGTAGAGAGGGACCATTATAGAGAGTAGATTTTGGAGACTGCGGTATATAAAGACTGTAACAGAGAGCAGAGGTTGGAGTATATGGTGCAGAAGGACTGTTACAGAGAGCAGAGGTTGGAGACTGGGGTGGAGAAGAATTGTTACAGAGAGCAGAGGTTGGAGACTGGGGAGTAGAAGGACTTTTACACAGAGCAGAGGTTGAAGACTGGGGTGCAGAAAGACTGTTGCAGAGAGCAGAGGTTGGAGACTGGGGTGCAGAAGAATTGTTACAGAGAGCAGAGGTTGGAGACTTGGGTGCAGAAGGATCGGTGCAGAGAGCAGAGGTTGGAGACTGAGGTGCAAAAAGAGTGTTACAGAGAGCAGAGGTTGGAGACTGGGGTGCAGAACACCTGTTAAGGAGAGCAGAGTGTGGAGAAGGGCTCCAAAAGGACTGCTACAGATCACAGAGTTTAGAGACTGGGTTGAAGAAGGATCTAACAGAGAGCAGATGTTGGGGAACCAGGTGCAGAAGGACTGTTACAGAGAGTAGAGGTTGGAGACTGAGGTGCAAAAGGATCGTAGCAGAAAACAGCGTTTTAAGACTGAGGTGCAGAAGGACTGTTGCAGAGACCACAGGTTGGAGACTGGGGTGCAGAAGGCATGTTACAGAGAGCAGATTTAGAAACTGAGTGGCAGAAGGATCTTATAAACAGCAGAGTTTGTAGACTGTGTTGCAGAAGGACTGTTACAGAGAGCAGTGTCTGGAGACTGGGATTCAATTGGATCCTGCAGAGAGAAGAGGTTTCAGACTGAGGTGTAGATCGACTGTTATAGAGAGCAGAGGTTGGAGACTGAGGTGCAGAAGGACTGATAAGGGGAGCAAATTTTGGAAACTGTGTTGCAGAAGGATCTTACTTTGAGCAGAGTTTGGAAACTGAGGTGCAGAAGGACTGTTACAGATAGCAGATGTTGAAGTCTGGGGTGCAGAAGGATTGTTGCAGAGAGGAAAATTTTCAGATTGAGGTGCAGAAGGACTTTTGCAGAGAGCAGATGTTGGAGACTGGGTTGTAGAAGTTTCATTGCAGAGAGTAGAAGTTGGAGACTGCACTACAGAAGGACTGTTGCAGAGAGCAGAGGTTGGGTACTAGGGTACCCAAAAACTTTTTCAGAGAGCAGATGTTGGAAACTGTTGTTCAGAAGGACTGTTGCAGGGAGAAGAAGATGGAGAATGGGATGCAGAAAGACTTTTGCAGAGAGCAGAGGTTGGAGACTGAGATACAAAAGGACAGACAAAGAAAACAGAGGTTGGAGACTGGCTTGCAAAAGACCTTTACAGAGAGCAGAGTTTGGAGACTGTGGTACAGAAGGACTGTTACAGAGAGCAGAATTTGGAGACTGGGGAGCAGAAAGAGTGTTGCAGAGTACAGACGTTGGTGACTGGGGTGCAGCAGGACCATTGCAGAAAGCAGAGTTTGGAGACTGGCGTGGAGAAGGAATATTACAGAGAGCAGAGTTTGGAAACTGGGGTCAAAAGGATCTTTCAGAGATCAGACGTTGGAAAGTGGGGTTCAGAAGGATCGTTGCAGAGAGCAGAGTTTGGACACTGAAGTGCAGAAGGAGTGTTGCAGAGAGCAGATATTGGAGACTGGGGTGCAGAAGGACTGTTTAGAGAGCAGATGTTGGAGACTGGGGTGCAGAAATACTCTTTCAGAGAACAGAGGTTGAAGACTGAGGTGGAGAAAGACTGTTACAGAGAACAGATTTTGGAGACTGGGGTGCAGAAGGACTGTTGCAGAGAGCAGAGGTTTAAGACTGAGGTACAGAAGGATCATTGCAGAGAGCAGAGTTGGAGTTGGGATGCAGAAGCACTGTTACACAGAACACACGTTGCAGACTGGGGTGCAGAAGGAATTTTGAAGACACCAGAGGTTGTAGACTGGGTGCATAAGGACTGTTGCAGATAGCAGAGTTTGGATATGAGGTGCAGAAAGACTGTTACAGAAAGCAGAGGTTGTAGACTGGGGTCCACAAGGACTGATACAGAAAGCAGAGGTTGGAGACTGGGGTGCAGAAGGATCGTTACAGAGAGAAGTGTTTGGAGACTGCGGTACAGAAGGACTGTTACCGAGAGTAGAGTTTGGCGACTGAGGTGCAGAAGGAGTGTTGCAAAGAACAGAGTTTGGAGACTGAGGTGCAGAATGACTGTTTCAGAGAGCAGAGTTTTTAAAAAGGTTGCAGAAGGATGTTACAGAGAGCAGAGATTGTAGACCGAGGTGCAGCAGGACTGTTACAGAGAGCAGAGGTTGAAGACTGGGGTGCAGAAGGATTGTTATAGAGAACAGACATTGGAGACTGGGGTGCAGAAGGCCTGTTATGGAGAGGAGATTTGGAGAAGGCGTGCAAAAGAACTGTTACAGAGGGCAGAGTTTGGAGACTGGGTTGCAGAAGAAACTTACATAGAGCAGATGTTGGAGAGTGTGGTGCAGAGGGACTGTAACAAAGATCAGAGGTTTGCAACTGGGGTGCAGAAGGACTGATAAAGCGAGCAGAGTTTGGAGACTGGGGTGCAGAAGGCTTGTTACAGAGAGCAGAGTTTGGAGACTGGGGTGCAGTAGAATCGTTGGAGACAGCAGCGTTTCCAGACTCAGGTGCAGAAGAACTGCTGCAGAGATCAGATATTGGACACTTGGGTGCAGAAGGACTGTTATGGAGAGGAGATGTTGGAGACACGGATGCAGAAGGATCGTTGCAGAGAACAGAGGTTGGACACTGGGGTATAGAAGAATTGTTACACAGAGCAGAGGTTGAAGACTGTGGTAAAGAAGGACTGTTACAGAGAGCAGATATGGGAGACTGGGGTGCAGAAGGACCGTTGCAGAGAGCAGTTGTTAGACACTGGGGTGGAGAAGGACTGTTACAAATTGAAGACGTTTGAGACTGAGGTGCAGAAGGATTGTTACAGAGAGCAGAGTTGGAGACTGTAGGGCAGAAGGACCATTACAGAGAGCAAAGTTTGGAGACTGAGGTGCAGGAGAACATTTACAGAGAGCAGAGTTTGGATACTGGGGTGAAGAAGCACTGCTACAGACAGCAGAGTTTGGAGACTGGGATGCAAAAGGATCTTCCAGAGAGCAGAGACTGGAGACTGGTGTGCAGAAGGACTGTTGCAGAGAGCAGAGTTTGGAGACTGAGGTGCAGAAGGACCGTTGCAGAGAGAAGAGGTTCGAGACTGGGATAGAGAAGGACTGCTACAGACAGCAGAGGTAGCAGACTGAGGTGCAGAAGGATCCTTTCAGAGAGAAGAGGTTGGAGACTGGGGTGCAGAAAGACCATTACAGATTGCAGAGTTTGGATACTGAGGTGCAGAAAGACTTTTACAGAGAGGAGAGGTTTAAGACTGGGGTGTCAAAGGATTCTTACAGAGAGCAGAGGATTGAGACTGGGTTGCAGAAGGAGTGTTACAGAGAGCAGAGTTTGGAGATTGGGGTTCAGAAGAACTGTTTCAGAGAGCAGAGTTTGGAGATGAGGTGCAGATGGATCGTTACAGAGAGCAGAGTTTGGAGACTGAGGTTCAGAAGGATTGTTACAGATAGCAGATTTTTGACACTGATGTGCAGAAGGACTGTTACAGAGAGCAGAGCTTAGAGTATGCGGTGCAAAAGG
Source organism: Ictidomys tridecemlineatus (assembly GCF_052094955.1). Classification (NCBI taxonomy): domain Eukaryota; kingdom Metazoa; phylum Chordata; class Mammalia; order Rodentia; family Sciuridae; genus Ictidomys; species Ictidomys tridecemlineatus. Next base: position 21,787 of record NW_027521132.1, on the reverse strand, counting down.
ACTGTTGCAGAGAGAAGAGTTTGAAGACTGGGGTGCAGAAGGATCGTTGCAGAGAGCAGAGGTTGGAGACTGAGGTGCAGAAGGATTGCTAAAAAGAGCAGAGTTTGGAGACCAGGGTGCAGTAGGATAGTTACAGAGAGCACAGGTTGAAGACTGGGGTGCAGAAGCAATGTCACAGAGTGCAGAGGTTGGAGACTGGGACGAAGAAGTACTGTAGCAGAGAGAAGAGGTTTGAGACTTGGGTGTAGAAAGACTGTTGCAGAGAGCAGACGTTGAAGACTTGGATGCAGAAGGATCTTTGCAGAGAGCAGAGGTTGGAGACTGGGGTGTAGAAGGACTTTTGCAGAGAGCAGAATTTGGAGACTGGGGTGCAGAAGGACTGTTGTAGAGAGCAGATGTTGGAGACTGAGGTGCAGTAGGACTGTTACAGAGAGCAGATATTTTACACTGGGGTGCAGAATAACTGATACGGAAAGCAGAGTTCTTAGTCTAGGGTATAGAAGGACTGTTACAGAGAACAGATTTTGTAGCCTGGGGTGCAGAATGACTGTTGCGGAGAACAGAAGTTGGAGAAAGGGGTGAAGAAGGGCCGTTGCAGAGAGATGAAGTTGGAGACTGAGGGGCAGAAGGCCTGTTACACAGAGCAGAGTTTGGAGATGAGGTGCAGAAAAATCGCTACAGATAAAAGAGGTTGGACACTGATGTGCAGAAGGACTGTTACAGAGAGCAGAGGTTAAAGACTGGGATGCAGAAAAATCTTTGCCTTGAGCAGAGTTTGGAGACTGAGGTGCAGAAGGATCGCTACCGAGAGCAGAGATTGGAGACCTGGGTGCAGTAGGATAGTTACAGAGAGCACAGGTTGGAGACCGGGGTGCAGAAGAAATGTTGCAGAGAGCAGAGGTTAGAGACTGGGGTGTAGAAGGACTGTTGCAGAGAGCAGACGTTGGAGACTGGGATGCAGATAGATCGTTGTAGAGAGCAGATGGTGGAGACTGGTTTATATAAGGACATTTGCAGAGAGCAGAGGTTGGACACTGGGGTGCAGAAGGACTGATACAGAGAGCAGAGATTTTAGACTCGGGTGCAGAATAACTGATATGGAAAGTAGAGTTTAGATACTGGGTTGCAGAAGGACTGTTACAGAGAACAGAGTTTGTAGCCTGGGGTGCAGAAGGACAGCTACAGAGAACAGAGGTTGGATACCTGGGTGCAGAAGGGCCGTTGCAGAGAGATGAGGTTGGAGACTGAGGTGCAGAATGATCTTTACAGAGAGCAAAGTTTGGAGAACGGCGTGCAGAACGATCTTACAGAGAACAGACGTTGGAGACTGGGATGTAGAATGATCGTTGGAGAGAGCAGAGGTTGGAGACTGGGGTGTAGAAGGACTTTTGCAGAGAGCAGAGGTTGGACACTGGGGTGCAGAAGGCCTGTTACAGAGAGCAGATATTGGTGACTGGGGTGCAGAAGGATTTTTATAGATAGCACAGTTTGGAGACCAGGGTTTAGAAGGATTGTTGCAGAGAGCAGAGGTTTCACACTGAGGCTAAGAATGACTATTACAGAGAGCAGAGGTTGGAGTCTGAGGTGCAGAAGGACTTTTTCAGAAAGCAGAGGTTGGCAATTGGTGTGAAGAAGGACAGTTATAGAGAGAAGAGGTTGGAGACTGCGGTACAGAAGGACTGTTACAGAGAGCAGAGTTTGGAGTCTTGGGTGAAGAAGGACTGTTGCAGAGAGCAGATGTCGAAGACTGGGGTGCAGAAGGACTGTTACAGAGAGGAGACGTTGGAGACAGAGGTGCAGAAAGATTGTTACAGAGAGCAGAGATTGGAAATTGAGGTGCAGATATACTGTTGCAGAGAGCAGAGGATGGAGACTGGTGTTCAGAAGGAGTGTTAAAGAGTGCAGAGTTTGGAGATTGTGGTTCAGAAGAACTGTACAGAGAGCCGAGGTTGGAGACTGGGGTACAGAAGGATTGTTACAGAGAGCAGAGTTTGGAGCCTTGGGTGCAAAAGGACTGTTACAGAGAGCAGAGTCTGGAGACTGGGGTGCAGAAGGCCTGTTACAGAGAGCAGATGTTGGAGACTGAGTTGCAGAAGGACTGTTTTATAGAGCAGAGGTTGGAGACTGAGGCAAAGAAGGATTGGTACAGAGAGCAGAGGTTGGAGACTGAGGTGCAAAAGGTATGTTACAGAGAGCAGAGGTTGGAAACTGAGGTTCAGAAGGATTATTGCAAAGAGAGAGGTTGGAGACTGAAGTGCAGAAGGATCTTCACAGAGAGCAGAGGTTGGAGACTGGGGTGCAGAATGACAGTTACAGAGAGCACAGTTTGGAGACCTGTGTGTAGAAGAAATGTTGCAGAGAGCAGAGGTTGGAGATTAGGGTGCAGAAAGATAGTTACAGAGAGCAGAGGTTGGAGACTGCAGTACAGAAGGACTGTTACAAAGAGCAAAGGTTTGAGACCGGGGTGCAGAAAGACTGTTGCAGAGAACAGAGTTTGGAGACTGCGGTGCAGAAGAATCTTACAGAGAGTAGAGGTTGGAGACTGGGTTGCAGGAGGACTGTTGCAGAGAGAAGAGATTGGATACTGGGGTGCAGAAGAACTGTTACAGAGAGCAGAGTTTGGAGACTGCGGTGCAGAAGGATCTTACAGAGCGTAGAGGTTGGAGAACTGGGTGCAGAAGGACTGTTGCATAGAGCATAGGTTGGAGACTGGGGTGCACAAGGACTGTTTCAGAGAGCAGAAGTTGGAGACTGGGGTGCAGAAGGACTGTTACAGATAGCACAGTTTCTAGACTGGGTTGCAGAAGGATTATACAGAGAGCATTTTGCAGACAGAGGTGCATAAGGAGTTTTACAAGAGCAGATGTTTAAGACTGGGATGCAGAAGGATTGTTGCAGAGAGCAGCGTTTTCAGACTGAGGTGCATAAGGACTGTTGCAGAGAGCAGATGTTCGATCCAGGTGTGCAGAAGGACTGTTACAGAGAGCAGAGTATGGATACTGGTGAGCAGACAGACTTTTACAGAGAGCAGAGATTGAAGACTGGGGTCTAGAAGGACTGTTGCAGAGAGAAGAGTTTGGAGACTTAGGTGCAGAAGGACTCTTACAAAGAGCAGTGGTCGGAAACGGGGGTGCAGAAGGACCATTGCAGAGAGCAGAAGTTGAAACCTGGGTAGAATAAGGATCGTTGATGAGAGCATATGTTGGACACTGGGGTGCAGAAAGATTTTTACAGAGAGCAGAGTTTTAAGAAAAGGTTGCAGAAGGATCTTACAGAGAGCAGATTTTGGAGACTGAGGTGCAGAAGTACTTTTACAGAGAGTAGAGGTTGGAGACTTAGGAGCAGAAGGACTCTTGTAGAGAGCAGAGGTTGGAGACTGAGGTCCAAAATGATTGTTACAGAGATCAGAGGGTGGAGAATGGGGTGCAGAAGACGTGTTACTGAGAGCAGAGTTTGGAGATTCGGGTGCAGAAAAACTGTTACGGAGAGCAGAGTTTTGAGACTGGGGTGCAGAAGGATTGTTGCAGAGAGCAGTGGTTTGAGACTGGGGTGTAGGAGGACTGTTGCAGAGAGCAGCGTATTGAGACTGAGGTGAAGAAGAACTGTCACAGAGAACAGAGGCTGGAGACTGGGGTGCAGAATAACTGATATGCAAAGTAGAGTTTGGAGACTGGGGTGCAGAAGGACCGTTACAGACAGCAGAGGTTGGAGACTGAAGTACAGAAAAACTGTTACAGAGAGCAGAGTTTGGAACATGGGGTGCAAAAGGACTGTTGCAGAGAACAGAGGATGGAAACTGGGGTGCAGAAGGGCTTTCACAGAGAGCACAGGTTGGAGACTGAGTTGCAGAAGGATTGTTACAGAGAGCAGAGGTTGAAAACTGAGGTGCAGAACGATTGTTGCAGAGAGCAGAGGTTGGAGACTGGGGTGCAGAAGGACTGTTGCAGAGAACATATATTGGAGACTGGGGTTCAAAATTACTGTTGCAGAGAGCAGAGGTCGGAGACTGGGGTGAAGAAGAATCGTTGCAGAGAGCAGAGGTTGGAGACTGGGGTACAGAAGGACGGTTGCAGAGAGCAGAGTTTAGAGACTGAGGTGCAGAAAAACTGTTACAGAGAGCAGAGTTTGAAGAGTGAGGTGCAGAAGGTTCGTTGAAGACAGCAGAAGTTGGAGACGGAGTTGCAGAAGAATAAATGCAGAAAGCAGAGGTGGAGACTGGGCTGCAGAAGAATCGTTACAGAGAGCAGAGGTAGGAGACTGGGGTGCAGAAGGACTGTTACAGAGAGAACAGGTTACAGCCTGGGGTACAGAAGGAATGTTGCAGAAAGCAGAGGTTGGAGACTGGGGTGCAGAAGGACTGTTGCAGAGAGCAGAGTTTGGAGACTGAGATGACGAAGGACTGTTACACAGAGAAGACTTTGGAGATTCGTTTGAAGAATTATGATACAGAAAGCTGAGGTGGAAGCCTGGGGCGCAGAAGGACCGTTAATGAGAGCAGAGGTTGGAGACTGGCGTGCAGAAGGACTGTTTCAGAGAGCAGAGTTTGGAGACTGGGATTCAGAAGGCCTGCTACAGAGAGCAGAGGTTGGAGACTGGGTTGCAGAAAGACTGTTATAGAGAGAAGACTTTTGAGGCTGGGTTTCAGAAGGACTATTATAGAGAGCAGAGTTTTGAGGCGGGGTTGCAGAACGATCTTACAGAGAGCAGAGGTTGGTGACTGAGGTGCAGGACGACTGTTACAGAGAGAAGTGGTTGGAGACTGGGTGCAGAAAGATCGTGCAGAGAGCAGAGGTTTCAGATTGAGGTGCAGAACGACTGTTACAGAGAGCAGAGGATGGAGACTGAGGTGCAGAAGGACGGTTACAGAGAGCAGAGTTTGGTGACTGAGGTGCAGAAGGACTGTTAGAGAAAACAGAGGTTGGAAATTGGGCTGCAGGGGGACCGTTACAAAGAGCAGAGTTTGGACACTGTGTTATACAAAGAGTGTAACAGAGAGCAGAGGTGGGAGAATATGGTGCAGAAGAACTGTTACAGAGAGCAGAGGTTGGAGCCAGGGGTGCAGAAGGACTGTTACACAGAGCAGAGGTTGAAGATGGGGGTGTAGAAGGACTGTTGCAGAGAGCAGAGGTTGGAGACTGGGTTGCAGAAGTATTGTTATAGAGAACAGACTTTGGAGACTGGGGTGCAGGAGGCTGTTACGGATAGGAGAGATGGGAGAAGGCGTGCAGAAGGACTGTTACAGAATGAAGAGTTTGGAGACTGGGTTGCAGAAGGAACTTACAGAGAGCAGATGTTGGAGAGTGAGGTACAGATGACTGTTACAGCAAGCAGAGTTTGGAGACTGGGGTGCAGAAGGACTGTTGCAGATACCAGAGGTTGGAGACTGGGTTGTAGAAGGACTGTTGCAGAAACCAGAAGTTGGAATCTGCGGTGCTGATGGACTGTTGAAGAGAGCAGATGTAGGAGACTGAGCTGCAGAAGGACTGTTACAAAGAGCAGAAGTTTTGCAACTGGGGTGCAGAAGGACTTATACAGAGAGCAGAGTTTGGAGACTGGGGTGCAGAAAGCCTGTTACAGAAAGCAAAGGTTGGAGACTGGGTTGCAGAAGGGTGTTACAGAGAGCAGAATTTGGAGCCTGGGTTGCAGAAGGATGTTACATGGAGCAGAGATTGGAGACTGAGGTGCAGAAGGACTGTTACAGAGAGCAGAGTTAGGAGACTGGGGTGCAGAAGGATCGTTGGAGACCACAGAGTTTCCAGACTGAGGTGATGAAGGACTGTTGCAGAGATCAGATGTTGGAGACTGGGGTGCAGAAGGACTGTTGCAGAGAGCAGATGTTGGAGACTGGGATTCAGAAGGATCCTTGCAGATAGTAGAGGTTGACACTGGGGTGCAGAAGGACTGTTACACAGAGCAGAGGTTGAAGACTGAGGTGAAGAAGGACAGTTACAGAGAGCAGATGTGGGAGACAGGGGTGCAGGACTTATACAGAGCAGAATTTGAAGACTGAGGTACAGAAGAACTGTTACACAGAGCAGAGGTCGGAGACTCGGGTGCAAAAGGATTATTGCAGAGAGCAGAGTTTTCAGACTGAGGTACAGAAGAACTGATGCAGAGAGCAGATGTGGGAGATTGGGATGCACAAGGACTGTTGCAGCGAGCAGGGGTTGGAGACTGGGGTGCAGTGTGATCGGTGCAGAAAGCAGAGGTTGGACACTGGGGTGCAGAAAGACTGATACAGAGAGCAGAGGTTGGAGACTGGGGTGCAGAAGGTCTTTTACAGAGAGCAGAGTTTGGAGAGTGAGGTTCCAAAAAACTGTTACAGAGAACAGAGTTTGGAGACTGGGTTGCAGAAGGATCTTACATAGAGCAGATGTTGGAGACTGAGGTGTAGAAGCACTGTTACAGAGAGTAGAGGTTGGAGACTCAGGTACAGAAAGACCGTTGCAGAGAGCAGAGGTTGGAGACTGAGGAGCAGAAGGATTGTTACAGAGAGCAGAGGTTGGAGACTGGGGTCTAGAAGGACTGTAGCAGAGAGCACAGGTTGGAGTCTAAAGTGCAGAGGGACAGTTACACAGAGCACATGTTGGAGACTGGGGTGCAGAAGGACTGATACTTAAAGCAGAGCTTGGAGACTCGAGTGTATAAGTACCCTTACAGAGAGCAGAGGTTGGAGAATGAAGTACAGAAGGACTGTTATAGAGAGGACAGTTTGGAGACTGGGGTGGAGAAGAACTGTTGCAGAGAGCAAATGTTGGAGACTGGGGTCCAAAAGGACTGTTGCAGAGAGCAGAGGATGGAGACTGGGGTGCAGAAGGACTGTTGCAGAGAGCAGAGGTTGCAGACTGAGTTGCAGAAGGACTGTTACAGAGGGCAGAGTTGAGAGACAGTGGTGCAAAACGACTGATACAGAAAGCAGATTTTGGATGCTGGGGTGCATAAGGACCCTTAGGTAGAACAGCGGTTTGAGACTGCCGTACAGAACGACTGTTACAGAGAGCAGAGATTGGACTGGGGTGCAAAAGAACTGATGTTTAGACCAGAGGTTGGAAACTGGGGTGCTGAAGGATTGTTGGGGCGAGTAGAGTATGGAGACTGGGGTGCAGAAGGACTGTTGCAGAGAGCAGAGTTTGGAGACTGTGGTGTAGAAAAATTTTTTCAGAGAACAGATGTTGGAGGCTGGGGTGCAGAAGGAACTTTAGTGGGAGCAGAGTATGGAGACTAGGGTCTAGAAGTACTGTTTCAGAGAGCAGAGGTTGGAGACTGGGGTGTAGAAGGACTGTTTCAGAGAGAAGATGTTGGAGACTTGTGTGCAGAAGGACTGTTTCATAGAGCAGAGGTTGGAGACTGAGGTAGAGAAAGATTGTAAAAGAGAGCAGAGGTTGGAGACTGGGGTGCAGAAGGATTATTGCAGAGAGCAGAGTTTTAAGACTGAGGTACTAAAGAACTGTTGCAGAGAGCAGATGTTGGAGATTTGGGTTCAGAAGTACTGTTGCAGCGAGCAGAGTTTCGAGACTAGGGTGCAGAAGGATCGTTGCAGAAAGCAGAGTTTGGAGACTGAGGTAAAGAAAGACTGTAAGGAGAGCAGAGGTTGGTTACTGGGATGCAGAAGGACTGATACAGAAAGCAGAGGTTGGAGACTTGGGTGCAGAAGAACTGTTGCAGAGAGCAGAGGTTGGAGTCTGAGGTGCAGAAGGACCATTGCAGTAAGCAGAGGTTGGAGATTGGGTTTCAGAAGGATCCTACAGAGAGCAGAGTTTGGACACTGAGGTGCAGAAGGACTGTTGCAGAGAGGAGAGGTTGGAGATTGGGGAGCAGAAGTACTTTTGCAGAGAACAGAGGTTGGATTCTGAGGTGCAGAAGGACTGTTACAGAGAGCCGAGTTTGGAGACTGGTGTGCAGAATGACTGATACATTATGCAGATTTTGGAGACTCGAGTGCAGAAAGACTGTTAAAGACAGCAAAGGTTGGAGACTGCAGTACAGAAGGACTGTTACAGAGAGCAGAGCTTGAAGACTGGGGTGCAAAGGAATTGTTGCAGAGAGCAGAGGTTGCAGAGTGAGGAGCAGAAGGACTGTTATAGAGAGCAATTTTGGAGACTGTGGTGCAGAAGGACTGATACAGAAAGCAGAGGTTGGAGACTGGGGTGTAGAAGGACTGTTGCAGAGAGCAGAGTTTGGAGACTGGGTTGGAGAAGGACTGTTGCAGACAGCAGATGTTGGAGACTGCGGTGCAGAAGAAACTTTGCAGTGAGCAGAGGTTGCAGAGTCAGGTGCAGACGGACTGTTACAGAGAGCAGAGTTTGGAGACTGTGGAGCAGAAGCACTGATACAGAAAGCAGAGTTTGGAGACTGGGGTGATGAAGGACCCTTACAGAGAACAGTGTTTGAAGACTGCGGTACAGAAGAACTGTTTTTGAGAATAAAGTTGGAGACTGGGGTGCAGAGGGACCATTGCATAGAGCAGAGGTTGGAGACTGGGGTGCAGAAGGAATGTTAGAGAGAGCAGAATTTGGAAACTGGGTAAAGAAGAATCTTCCAGAGAGCAGAGGTTGGAGACTGGGTTGTAGAGAGACTGTTGCAGAGCAGACGTTGGAGACTGGGGTGTAGAAGGATTGTTGCAGAAAGCAGTTGTTGAATACTGAGGTGCAGAAGGACTGTTTCAGAGAGCAGAGTTTGGAAACAGGGGTGCAGAAGGACTAATACAGAGAGCAGAGATTAAAGACTGAAGTGCAGAAGGAATGTTACAGAGAACAGAGTTTGGAGACTGGGGTGCAAAAGGACTGATACCGAAAGCAGAGGTGAGATACTGGGGTCCAGAAGGACCGTTACAGAGAGCAGAGGTTGGAGACTACAGTACAAAAGGACTCTTACAGAGAGGAGATGATGCAGACTGTGGTGCAGATGGACTGTTGCAGAGAAGAGAAGTTAGAGACTGGGGTGCATAATGTCCGTTGCTGAGAGCAGAGGATAAAGACTAATGTGCAGAAGGATTGTAACAGAGAGCATAGGTTGGAGACTGGGGTGCAGAAGGACTGTTACAGAAAGTAGAGTTTGGAGATTTGGGTGCAGAAGTATCTTTCAAAGAGCTGAGGTTGGGGACTGGGATATAGAAGGACTGTTGCAGAGAGCAGAGTTTGGAAACTGGGGTGCATAAGGACCGTTGCTGAGAGCAGAAGTTAAAGACTGATGTGCAGAAGAATCGTTGCAGAGAGCAGAGGTTGATGACTGTGGTGCAGAAGGACTCTTACAGAGAGCAGAGTTTGGTACTGGGGAGCATTAAAACTGTTACAGTGAGCAGAGTTTGGAGACTGGGTTGCAGAAGATTATTTCAAAGAGCAGAGTTTGGAGGCTGAGGTGCAGAAGGACTGTTATTGAGAGCAGAGGTTGGAGAGTGGGGTACAGAAAGACTGTTTAAGAGAGCAGAGGTTGGAGACTGGGGTATAGAAGGACTGTTGAAGAGAGCAGATGTTGGAGATTGGGGTGCAAAAACACTGTTTCAGAGAGCAGAGTTTGGAGACTGAGGTGTAGAAGGACTGTTACAGAGTGCAGAAGTTTGAGACTGGGGTGCAAAAGAATCGTTGTAGAGAGCAGAAGTTGGAGACTGAGGTGCAAAAAGATCATTGCTGAGAGCAGAGTTCAGAGACTGGGGTGCAGAAGCATCGTTACAGAGAGCAGAGGTTTGAGACTGGAGTGCAGAAGGACTTTTACAGAAAGCGCATGTAGGAGACTCGGGTTCAGAAGGAATGTTACAGAGAGCAGAGGTTGGCGACAGGGGTACAGGAGGACTCTTGCAGAAAGCAGAGGTTGGAGACTGAGGTGAAGAAAGACTGTTAACGAGAGCAGAGGTTGGAGACTGGGGTGCAGGAGGACTGATAATGAAAGTAGATGTCGTAGACTGGGGTGCAGAAAGACGGATAAGAGAGCAGAGGTTGGAGACTAGGGTGCAGAACCACCTTTGTAGCGAGCAGAGGTTGGAGACTGAGGTGCAGAATTATTGTTACAGAGAGCAGAGTTTGGAGATTGCGGTGCAGAAGAACTGTTACAGAGAGTAGAGTTTGGAGACCCGGGTGCAGAAGGACCATTACAGAGAGCAGAGATTTGAGACTGGGGTACAAAAGGACTTTTACAGAGAGCAGATATTGGAGACTGGGGAGTGGAAGGACTGTTGCAAGAACTGAGGTTAAGACAGAGCTTCAGAAGGACCATTGCAGAGAGCAGAGGTTGGACACTGAGGTGCAGAAGGATTGTAACAGAGAGTAGAGTTTGGAGACTGCGGTGCAGAAGAACTGTTACAGAGAGTAGAGTTTGGAGACTGGGGTACAGATGCATATTACAGTGAGCAGAGGTTGGAGACTGGGGTGAAGAAGGACTGCTGCAGGAGCAGAATTTGGAGACTAGGGTGCAGAAGGATTGTTACAGAGAGCAGAGGTTGGATACTGGGGTGCAGAAGGACTTGTGCATAGAGCAGAAGTTGGAGATTTGGGTGCAGAAGGAACTGTTGCAGAGAGCAGATGTTTGAGACTGAGGTGCAGAAGGACTGTTATAGAGAGCAGAAGATATAGACAGGGGTGCAGAAGAAATGATTCAAAAAGCAGAGGTTGAAGACTGGGGTACAGGAGGACCATTACAGAGAGCAGAGGTTGGAGTCTCCTATACAGAAGGACTCTTACAAAGTGCAGAGGTTGGAGACTGGGGTGCAGAAGGACTGTTGCAGAGAGTAGATAATGGAGACTGGCGTCCAGAAGGACTGTAGCAGAGAGCAGACGTTGGAGACTAAGGTGCAGAAGGACAGTTACACAGAGAAGAGTTTGGTGACTGGGGTGCAGAAGGACTGAAAAGAAAGAAAAATTTGGAGATTCGGGTGCAGAAGTAACCTTACAGAGAGCAGAGTTTCGAGAATGCAGTACAGAAGGACTCTTACAGAGAGCAGAGTTTGGAGACTGGTGTGGAGAATGACTGTGGCAGATAGCGGATGTTGGAGACTGGGGTGCAGAAGGAATGTTGTAGAGAGCAGAGGATGAAGAATGTGGTGCACAAGGACTGTTGCAGAGAGCAGAGGATGGAGACTGGGGTGTAGAAGGTCTGTTGCAGAGAGCAGACTTTGGAGACTGGTGTGCAGAAGGATCGTTTGGGAGAGCAGAGTATGGAGACTGGGGTGTAGAAGGACTGTTGCAGAGAGCAGAGGTTGGAGACTGGGGTGTCGAAGGACTGTTTCAGAGAGCAGATGTTGGAGACTGGGGTGCACAAGGACTGTTGCATAGAGCAGAGGTTGGAGAATGCAGTACAGAAGAACTGTTACAGAGAGCAGAGATTGGAGACTGGGGTGGAGAATGAATGTTGAAGACAGCAGATGTTGGACACTGGGGTGCAAAAGGACTGCTGCAGAGAGCAGAAGATGAAGACTGGGGTGAAGAAGGACTGCTGCAGAGACCATAGGTTGCAGACTGATTTTCAGAAGGACTGATGTAGGGAACAGATGTTGGAGCCTGGGGTGTAGAAGGATCGTTTAGGCAAGCAGAGTATGGAGACTAGGAAGTAGAAGGACTTTTGCAGAGAGCAGATGTTGGAGACTTGGGTGCAGAAGGAGTGTTGCATAGAGTAGTGATTGAAGACTGAGGTACAGAAGGACTGTTACAGAGCAGAGGTTGGAGACTGGGGTACAGATGGATTATTGCAGAGAGCAGAGTTTTCCGACTGACATACAGAAGAACTGTTGCAGGACGCCGATGTTGGAGACTGGGGTTCACAAGGACTGTTGCAGCTAGCAGAGGTTTGAGCCTGGTGTGCAGAAGGATCGTTGCAGAGAGCAGAGTTTGGAGACTGAGGTGCAGAAGGATCGTTGCAGAGAGCAGATATTCGAGACTGGGTGCAGAAGGATCGGCACAGAGAGCAGAGTTTGGAGACTGGGGTGCAGAAGGACTTTTATAGAGAGCACAGATTGGAGACTTGGTTGCAGAAGGAATGATGCGGAGAGCAGAGGTTGGAGATTTGTTTGAAGAAGGACTGTTGCAGAAAGCAGAGGTTGGAGACTGAGGTGCAGAAGGACTGTTGCAGAGAGCAGAGTTTAAAGACTGGGGTGCAGAAGGACTGTTACAGAGAGGATACATAGGAGACTGGGTTTCAGAAGAATCTTAAAGGAAAGAGTTTGGAGACTGAGGTGCAGAAGGACTGTTACAGAGAGCGGAGGTTCAAGACTAAGGTGCAGAAGGATCGTTACAAAGAGCAGAGGTTGGAGACTGGTGTGCGGACGGACTTTTACAGAGAGCAATGGTTTGATACTGGGGTGCAGAAGGAATGTTGCAGAGAGCAGAGGTTGGAGACTGAGATTCAGAAGGACTGTTGCTGAGAGTAAAGGTTGGAGTTTGGCGTGCAGAAAGACTGTTGCAGAGAGCATAGGTTTTAGACTGCGATGTAGAAAAACTGTTGCTGAGAGTAGAGTTTGGAAATTGGGGACCAGAAGGAGTGTAGTAGAGAGCAGAGTTTGGAGACTAAGGTGCAGAAGTACAGTTACACAGAGCACAGTTTGGAGACTGTGGTGCAGAAGGACTGATACAAAAAGCAGAGGTTGAAGACTCAGGTGCAGAAGTACCCTTACCGAGAGGAGACTTTGGAGAATGCAGTACAGATTGACTGTTACAGAGAGCAGAGGTTGGAGCCTGGGGTGGAAAATTACTGTTGCAGAGAGCAGATGTTGGAGACTGGGGTGCAAAAGGACTGTTGCAGAGAGTAGAGGATTGATACTGTGTTTCAGAAGGACTGTTGCGGAGAGCAGAGGTTGCTGACTGAGTTGCAGAAGGACTTTTAGAGAGGGAAGACTTTGGAGACGGTGGTGCAAAACGACTGATACAGAAAGCAGAGGTTGGATACTGGGGTGCATGAGGATCCTTACAGAGAGCAGAGGTTGGAGACGGCGGTACAGAAAGACTGTTACATAGACCCGAGGTTGGAGACTGGGGTGCAGAAGAACTGATATAAAGAACAATGGTTGGAGACTGGAGTGCAGAAGGCCTGTTACAGAGAGCACAATTTGGAGACTTGGGTTATGAATGACTGTTACAAAGAGCAGAGTTTGGAGACTGGGTTGCACAAGGACCTTACAGAGAGCAGAGAATGGAGACTGAGTTGCAGAAGCACTGTTACAGAGAGTAGATGTTGGAGACTGAGGTCCAGAAGGACCGTTGCAGAGAACAGATGTTGGAGATGGAGGTGCAGAAGGATTGTTACAGAGAGAAGAGGTTGGAGACAGGGGTGCAGAAGGACTGATGCAGAGAGCAGAGGTTTTAGACTGGGATGTACAAAGATTGTTGCAGAGAATAGAGGTTGGAGATTGGGGTTCAGAAGGACTGTAGCAGAGAGCAGAGGTTGGAGACTAAGGTGCAGAAGGAGAGTTACTCAGAGCAGAGGTTGGAGACTGGGTTGCAGAAAGACTGACACAGAAAGCAGAGGTTGGAAATTGGGGTGCAGAAGTACCCTTACAGAGAGCAGAGGTTGGAGAATGCAGTACAGAAGGACGGTTACAGAGAGCAAAGTTTGGAGACTGGGGTGCAGAATGACTGTTGCAGAGAGCAGATGTTGGAGACTGGGGTGCAAAAGGACTGTTGCAGAGAACAGAGGGTGGAGACTGGGGTGTAGAAGGACTGTTGCAGCGAGCAGATGTTGGAGACTGGGGTGCAGAAGGATCGTTGCCAAGAGCAGAGTTTGGAGACTGGGGTGCAGATGGACTGATACAGAGAGCAGAGGATGGAGACTGGGGTGGAGAAGGCCTGTTACAGAGCAGAGTTTGGAGACTGGGGTGCAGAAAGATCTTACAGAGAGTAGAGTTTGGAGACTGAGGTGCAGAAGCACTGTTAGAGAGAGTAGAGGTTGGAGACTGAGGTGAGAAGGACCCTTGCAAAGAGCAGAGGTTGGAGACTGAGGTGCAGAAGTATAGTTACAGAGAGAAGAGGTAGGAGACTGGGGTGCAGAAAAACTTTTGCTGAGAGCAGAGGGTGAAGACTGGGCTGTAGAAGGACAGTTGCAGAGAGTAGAGGTTTGAGATAGGGTTCCAGAAGGACAGTTACAGAGAGCAGAGTTTGGAGACTGGGGTGGAGAAGGACTGTTGCAGAGAGAAGATGCTGGAGCCTGGGGTGCAAAAGGAAAGCTGCAGAGAGCAGAGGATGGATACTGGGGTGCAGAAGTATCCTTGGGGCGAGCAGAGTATGGAGAATGGGGTGTAGAAGGACTGTTACAGAGAGCAGAGGTTGGAGATAGGTGTGTAGAAGTATCTTACAGAAAGCATATGTTGGAGACTAGGGTGCAAAAGGACTGTTGCTGAGAGTAGAGGTTGGAGACTTGGGTGGAGAAGAATAATTGAACAGAGAAGAGTTTGGAGACTGGGTGCAAAAGACCTGTTACATACGGCAGAGGTTAGAGACTGGGGTGAAGAACGCCTGTTACAGAGAGCAGTTCTTGGAGACTGGGGTGCAGAAGGACAGTTACAGAGATCAGAGTTTGGAGACTGGTTTGCAAAAGAATCTTACAGAGAGCAGAGTTTGGAGAATGAGGTACAGAAGGACTGTTAGAGAGAGAAGAGTCTGGAGACTGAGGTGCAGAAGGATCCTTGGAGAGAGCAGTGTTTGGAGACTGCAGTGCAGAAGGACTGATACAGAACGCAGAGTTTTAAGACTGGGGTGCAGAAGTACCCTTACAGAGAACAGAGGTTGGAGACTGAAAGACTCTTACAGAGAGCAGACGTTGGAGACTGGGGTGCAGAATGACTGTTGTAGAGAATAGAGGTTGGAGACTGGTTTACAGAAGGATCATTGTAGAAAGTAGAGGTTGGAGACTGGGTTTCAGAAGGATCTTACAGAGAGCAGAGTTTTGACACTGAGGTGCAGAAGGACTGTGGCAGAGACAAGAGTTTGGAGATTGGGGCGCTGAAGGACTGTAGCAGAGAGCAGAGGTTGGAGTCTGAGGTGCAGAAAGACTGTTACAGAGAGCACAGGTTAGAGACTGGAGTGCAGAAGAACTGATACAGAAAGCAGAGTTTGGAGACTGGGGTGCAGAAGGACCCTTACCGAGAGCAGAGGTTGGAGATTGCCGTACAGAAGGACTGTTAAAGAGAGCAGAGTTTTGAGACTGGGGTGGAGAAGGACTGTTGCAGAGAGCAGAGAATAAAGACTGGGGTGCAGAAGGACTCTTGCAGAGAGCAGAGTTTGAAGACTGGTTGCAGAATGACTGTTTCAGAGAGCAGACGTATCAGAGTGATTGCAGAATGACGGTTACAGAGAGCAGAGTTTGGAGACTGTGGTCTAGAAGGACTGATATAGAAAGTATAGGTGGGAGACTGGGTTGCAAAAGGGCCCTTACAGAGAACAGAGGTTGGAGACTGCAGTACAGAATGACTGTTGTATAGAACAAGGTTGGAGACTGGGGTGCAGAGGTACCAATGCAGAGAGCAGAGGTTGGAGACTGGGGTGTAGAAGGACTGTTACAAAGAGCACAGGTTGGAGACTGAGGTGTAGAAGGAGTGTTACAGAGAGCAGAGTTTTGAGACTGAGGTGAAGAAGGACTGTTACAGAAAGCAGAGGTTGAAAATTGGGGTGTAGAAGGACCGTTACAGAGAGCAGAGGTTGGAGACTGCTGTACAGAAGCACTGTTACACAGAGCAGATATCGAAGACTGGGGAGCATCAGGACTGTTGCAGAGAACAGAAATTGGAGACTGGGGTGGAGAAGGAATGTTACAGAGAGCAGAGCTTGGAAACTAGAGTTCAGAAGGATCTCACAGAGAGCAGAGTCTGGAGACTGTGGTGCAGAAGGACTGTTGCAGAGAGCAGAAGTTGGAGACTGGCGTCCAGAAGGATCGTTGCAGAGACCATATTTTAGAGAATGAGGTGCAGATGGACAGAGAGCAGAGTTTGGAGACTGAGGTGAAGAAGGACAGTTATGGAGAGCAGAGTTTGGAGACTGGTGTGCAGAAGAACTGTTACAGAGAGCAGAGGTTTGAGACTGGGGTTCAGATGGATCTTACAGAGAGCAGAGTTTGGAGACTGGGGTGCAAACGGACTGTGGCAGAGAGCAGATGTTGGAGACTGGGATGGAGTAGAATCGTTGCATAGAGAAGAGTTGGAGACTGGAGTGCATAAGGATCTTACAGAGAGCAGAGGTTGGTGAGTAGGGTGCAGAAGGACTGGTGCTGAGAGCAGAGGCTGGAGACTGGGGTGGAGAAAAATCATTGCAGAGAGAAGAGGTTGCAGACTGGGGTTCTGAAGACCTGTTACAGAGAGCAGAGGTTCGAGACTGGGTTGCAAAATTCCTGTTACAGAAAGCAGAAGTTTGAAACTATTCTGCAGAAGGACTGTTACAGAGAGCAGAGTTTGGACACTGGGTTTCAGAAGGGTCTTACAGAGAGCAGAGGTAGCAGACTGAGGTGTAGAAGGATTGTTGCAGAGAGCAGAGTTTTTAGACTGAGTTGCTGAAGGACTGTTACAGAGAGCAGATGTTGGAGACTGGTGTGCAGAAGGACTGTTGCAGAGAGCAGAAGTTGGAGACTGTGGTGCAGAAGAATCCTTGCAGAGAGCAGAGGTTGGAGAGTGAGGTGTAGAAGGATCCTTGGAGAGAGCAGAATTTGGTACTCGGGTGTAGAAGGATGGTTACAGAGAGCAATGGTTGGAGACTGGTGTGCAGAAGGACTGTTACAGAGAGCAGAGTTTGGAGACTGAGTTAGAGACGGATCCTACAGAGAGCAAAGGTTGAAGAATAAGGTGCAGAAAGACTGATACAGAGAGTAGATATTGGAGACTGAGGTGCAGAAGTAACGTTGCAGAGTACAGACTTTGGAGACGAAGGTGCAGAAAGATTGGTACAGAGAGCAGAGGTTGGAGACTGGGGTGCAGAAGGACTGTTGCAGATAGCGGATTTTGGAGACTGGGGTGCAGAAGGACTGTTATAGAGAGCAGAGGTGGGAGACTGGGGTGCAGAAGGACTGATACAGAAAGCAGAGATTGGAGTCTGGGGTGCAGAAAGACTGTTACCAAGAGGAGAGCTTAAATTCTGCAGTACAGGAGGACTGTTACAGAGAGCAGAGGTTGGAGACTGGGGTGGAGAATGACTGTTGAAGAGAGCAGTTATTGGTGACTGGGGTGCAAAAGGACTGCTGCAGAGAGCAGAAGATTGAGAATGGGGTGAAGAAGGACTGTTGCAGAGACCAGAGGCTGCAGACTGAGTTGCAGAAAGACTGATGTAGAGAACGGATGTTGGATCCTGGGGTGCAGAAGGATCTTTTAGGCGAGCAGAGTATGGAGACTAGGGTGCAGAAGAACTTTTACAGAGAGCAGATGTTGTAGACTTGGGTGCAGAAGGACTGTTGCATAGAGCAGTGATTGGAGACTCAGGTACAGAAGGACTTTTACAGAGAGCAGAATTTGGAGACTGGGGTGCAGATGGATTATTGCAGAGAGAAGAGTTTTCAAACTGAGGTACAGAAGAACTGTTGCAGGAAGCAGATGTTAAAGACTTGGGTTCACAAGGACTGTTGCAGCTAGGAGAGTTTTGATATTGGGGTGCAGAAGGATTGTTACACTAAGCAGTGTTTGGAGACTGGGGTGCAGAAGAACTTTTACAGAGAGCAGCGGTTGCAGACTGAGTTGCAGAAGGACTGTTAGTGAGGGAAGAGTTTGAAGAAGGTGGTACAAAACGACTGATACAAAAAGCAGAGGTTAGATATTAGGGTGCATAAGGACCCTTACAGAGAACAGAGGTTGGAGACGGCGGTAGAGAAAGACTGTTACAGAGAGCCGAGGTTGGAGACTGGGGTGCAGAAGAACTGATCTAAAGAACAGAGTTTTGAGACTGGGGTGCAGAAGGAATGTTGGGGCGAGCAGAGTATGGAGACTGTGGTGTAGAAGGACTGTTGCAGAGAGCAGAGTTTTCAGACTGAGGTACAGAAGAAATGTTGCAGGAAGCAGATGTTGGAGACGGAGGTTCACAAGGACTGTTGCAGCGAGCAGAGGTTTGAGACTGGTGTGCAGAAGTATCGTTGCAGAGAGCAGAGGTTGGAAACTGAGGTGCAGAAGGATCTGTACAGAGAGAAGAGTTCGGAGACTGGGGTGCAGAAAGACTTTTAGAGAGAGCACAGGTTGGAGAATGGGGTGCAGAAGGAATGTTGAGGAGAGAGTAGGTTGGAGACTTGAGTGCACAAGGACTGTTGCAGAAAGTAGAGTTTGGAGACTGAGGTGCAGAAGGACTGTTGCAGAGAGCAGAGGTTAAAGACTGGGGTTCTGAAGGACTGTTATAGATAGCAGACATTTGAGACTGTGGTGCAGATGGATTGATACAGAGAGAAGAGGTTGAAGACTGGAGTGCCGAAGGCCTGTTACAAAGAGCACAATTTGGAGACTGGGGTGATGAAGGGCTGTTACAGAGAGCAGACTTTGAAGACTGGGTTGCAGAAGGGTCTTACAGAGAGCAGAGAATGGAGACTGAGTTGCAGAAGCACTATTACAGAGATTAGAGGTTGGAGACTGAGGTTCAGACGGACCGTTTCAGAGAGCAGAGTTTGGAGACTGAGGTGCAGAAGGATTGTTACAGAGAGCAGAGGTTGGAGACAGGGGTGCAGAAGGACTGATGCAGAGAGCAGAGTTTTTAGACTGTGATGTACAAGGACTGTTGCAGAGAGTAGAGGTTCAGATTGGGGTCCAGAAAGACTGTAGCAGAGAGCAGAGGTTGGAGACTAAGGTGCAGAAGGACAGTTACACAGAGCAGAGATTGGAGACTAGATTGCTGAAGGACTGAAACAGAAAGCAGAGGTTGGAGACTCTGGTGCAGAAGTACCCTTACAGAGAGCAGAGGTTTGAGAATGCAGTACATAAGGACTGTTACAGAGAGCAAAGTTTGGAGACTGAGGAGGAGAATGACTGTTGCAGAGAGCAGATTTTGGAGACTGGGGTGCAAAAGGACTGTTGCAGAGAGCAGAGGATGGAGTCTGGGGTGCAGAAAAACTGTTGCAGAGAGCAGAGGTTGCAGACTGAGTTGTAGAAGGTCATTTACGGAGGGCAGAGTTTGGTGACTGTGGTTCAAAAGGACTGATACAGAAAGAAGAAGTTGGATACTGGGGTGCATAAGGACCCTTACAGAGAACAGAGTTTGGAGACTGTGGTACAAAAAGAGTGTTACAGAGAGCAGAGGTTGGAGACTGGGGTGCAGAAGAACTGATGTAGAGAACAGAGTTTGGAGACTGGGGTGCCGAAGAACTGTTGCAGAGAGCAGATGTTGTAGACTGGGGTGAAGAAGAACTGTAGCCTAGAGCAGAGGTTGGAGACTGGGGTGGAGAAGGTCTGTTTAAGGGAGCAGATGTCAGAGACTTGTGCACAGAAGGATTGTTTCATTGAGCAGAGATTGGAGACTGAGGAACAGAAGGACTGTTACAGATAGCAGAGGTTGGAGACTGGGTTGCAGATGGAGGATTACAGAGAGTGGAGTTTTCAGACTGAAGTTCAAAAGAACTGATGAACAAAGCAGAAGTTCTAGACTGGGGTTCACAAGGACTGTTGCAGAGACCAGAGGTTTGAGACTGGGGTGCAGAAGGATCGTTGCAAAGAGGAGAGGATAGAGACTGAGGTGCAGAAGAATCGTTGAAGAGAGCAGAGGTTCGAGACTGGGGTGCAGAAGGAATGTTACAGAGAGCAGAGTTTGGAGACTGGGGTGCAGAAAGACTTTTACATAGAGCAGAGTTTGGAGACTGGGATGCAGAAGTAATGTTGCGGAGATCAGAGGTTGAAGACTTGGGTGAAGAAGGACTGTTGCAGAAAGCAGAGTTTGGAGACTGAGGTGCTGAAGGATTGTTGCAGAGAGCAGAGGTTAAAGACTGGAGTGCAGAAGGACAGTTACAGATAGCAGATGTTGGAGACTTGGTTGCAGAACGATCTTACAGAGAAAAGAGTTTGGAGTCTGCAGTGCAGAAGGACTGTTACAGAGAGCAGAGGTTGGAGAATGGGGTTTAGATGGATCTTACAGAGAGCAGAGTTTAGAGACTGGAGTGCAAAAGGACTGTTGCAGAGAGCAGATGTTGGAGACTGTGATGGACAAGAATCGTTGCAGTAGAGAAGATGTTAAAGACTGGAGTGCGTAAGGATCTTACAGAGAGGAGAGTTGTTTGGTGACTAGGGTGTAGGACTGTTGCCGAGAGCAGAGGTTGGAGACTGGGGTGGAGAAAAATCATTGCAGAGAGAAGAGGTTGGAGACTGGGGTTTTGAAAACCTGTTACAGAAAACAGAGTTTAGCAACTGGGTTGTAAAATTCCTGTTACAGAGAGCAGAGGTTGGAAACTATTCTGCAGAAGGACTGTTACAGAGAACAGAGTTTGGAGACTGGGTTGCAGAAGGGTCTTACAGAGAGAAGAGGTAGTAGACTGAGGTGCAGAAAGATCGTTGCAGAGAGAAGAGTTTTTAGACTGAGTTGCTGAAGGACTGTTGAAGAGAGCAGATGTTGGAGACTGGTGTGCAGAAGGACTGTTGTAGAGAGCAGAGGATTGAGACTGAGGTGAAGAAAGATCGGTACAGAGAGAAGAGGTTGGAGACTGGTGTGCAGAAGGACTGTTACAGAGAGTAGAGTTTGGAGACTAGGTTGCAGAAGGATCCTACAGAGAGCAGAGGTTAAAGAATCAGGTGCAGAAAGACTGTTACAGAGAATACATGTTAGAGACTGAAGTGCAGAAGTAACTTGCAGAGTACAGAGTTTGGAGATTGAGGTGCAGAAGAATTGTTACAGAGAGCAGAGGTTGGAGACTGGGTTGCAGAATAATAGATCCAGAGAGCAGAGTTTTGAGACTGGGTTTTAGAAGGATCTACAGAGAGCCGAGTTTGGAGAGTGAAGTGCAGAAGGACTGTTACAGAGAGTAGACGTTGGAGACTGAGGTGCAGAAGGACCATTGCAGAGAACAGAGTTTGGAGACTGATGTGCAGAAGGATTGTTACAGAGAGCAGAGTTTGGAGACTGGGGTGCAGAAGAACTGTTGCAGAGAGCAGAGTTTGGAGACTGGGGTTCAGAAGGACTGTTGAAGAGAACAGAGGATGGAGACTGTGCTGCAGAAGGAATGTTGCAGAGAGCAGATGTTGGATACTGCATTGCAGAAGGACTCTTAGAGAGAGCATAAGTTGGAGACTGGAGTGCAGAAGGACTGTTGCAGAGAGCAGAGGTTGGAGACTGAGGTGCAAAATTTTGTTACATAGAGCAGAGTTTGAACACTGGGGTGCAGAATGATCGTTGCAATAAGCAGAGCTTAGAGTCAGGGGTGCTGAAGGATCTTACAGAGAGCAGAAGTTGAAGACTGAGTTTCAGAAGGATTGTTGCAGAGATCAGAAGTTGGAAACTGGGGTGCAGTAGGATAATGGCAGAGAGCAGAGGTTGGAGACTGGGGTGCAGAAGGATTGTTGCAAAGAGCAGAGTTTGGAGACTGGGGTGCAGAAGGCCTGCTACAGAGAGCAGAGTTTTGAGACTGGCGTGCAGAAGGCCTGTTACAGAGAGGAGAGGTTGGAGACTGGGGTGCAGAAGGACTGATATAGAGAGCAGAGTTTGGAGACTGAGTTCCAGAAGGATCTTACAGAGAGCAGAGGTTGGATATTGAGGTGCAGGTGGACTGTTACAGAGAGCAGTGCTTAAAGACTGGGGTGCAGAAGGATCGTGCAGAGAGCAGAAGTGTCAGATTGAGGTGCAGATAGACTGTTACAGAGAGCAGACTTTGGAGACTGAGGTGCAGAAGGATAGATACAGAGAGCAGAGTTTTGAGACTGGGTTTTAGAAAGATC